>NC_143553.1:110742833-110897166 GCF_054136105.1 Typopeltis vanoorti
TATTATTATCTGTCATGAAGTGGTAAGAGCCTGCGTATCTCATTCGATACAGACGAAGCGTTTTGATCGGAAAGACCTGGGTTCGAGTCCCGTCGGTGACGTGAGGAATCTTTATCTGGTCTCTTTCGACGAAAGGTGAGTTAGCTGGTCTCATACAGAGGTAGGGGTTTTTCGTCCTCCAGAACATTCAAACCGGCCCCGTAAACACACACATATTATAGCCAGAAATACTGTCCTTATGGGATGCAGCAAAGAGTGACGACCCGGCTGCAATAACTAGTCGTAAGCCAATAAATTAAAGATACCAAGAACAACAACAACTAGTCGAAAGCCTCCTCATTAGGGGTTGGGGGTGACTCAACCCTTCCTAGGATGAATGGATGAGTAAGATAGGATAGGATAAAGTGATGGCATTATAGTACAAAGACATAAATGTAGTTATAGATTTTATTTCTATATTTCATATGCACAGTATCTTTCTGGACGATGTCACATCTTGATTTAAAGTTACATTACAGTTGGTTTGTAGATAAATACTGAAATTATGGGCTGCACAAAGTAAGCTTTGACAAACGTTTCAACAATCTATAGCTGTGCTTCCCTAATGCATTAGCGAGGAAGACATCGGATTTGTTCTTCATTTGAAAGATCTGGTTTCATTTCATTACAGGATGCTAGGATCTTTAATGACTTTTCAAGTGAAGGTGAATTACCCGTCTCATCCAGTAGTTATCATTTTTTATCCTGGAAACTCGGTATTTGGGATCCACAAACAGGCACAGACATAAAACATCTTGTCAGATACAATATACTTGCACCATACAGTTATTGTTTCAACAAACTTGTTCTTTCCTATCCAATCACCAATTTATGAAATGTTATCGGCTGTCCTCTAGAACTTAGGTTTCCAAAATTGCCAATTTATTTAATTAATTATATTAGCACCGCTTGATACATTTATCATCATGTGGATTAGTTCAATAAGCATGCCTAATTCCTTGATGCACAAGAATCACTGAATAAATTTTTGTGAACAACTCTTTTGAGTTAAGTAAATATTAATAACTTAGTTTAACGCAAGCGTGCGCAAACACACACACACACACACATACATAATGCCGGCACTGTTTTGTGGAAACTGCATGTTGTATTTCTATTCGGATTTTATCTCATTACCGCAGGGGGGGGGAACCATAATATGTAGAACCCAATACGCTGTAGACGAGAGTAGTAGGGGTCCGACTAGTGACAAGATCAAGATCAAGTTAAGATAAGGAATCGTGCTGGTGTCCCACAAACACACACACACAATCACACATTAGGCATGAAAGTCGCTAATGTATCCATGTTGATACTCTAATATGTACCCTATGATTATTCTTATGAAAAAAAACTATTCAGTATTAGAATGACATTTACCAAAATATACGAGAAGTGATTATTGAAGTTACAATTATCAGTTGTTATGTTTAAGTTAAAAATAAAATAAACTTTCATTTCTTTCCAGAATGGGAACATCTTGGTACTATCTAGGTTTTCTGAATATTCCAAATTGTAGATTTTTAACATATATTCACAACACAGAACACAAACACATCTGAAAATACAGATGACTATTTCATTATAGGTAACTGGGTCTAACATATATTCACAACAGAAAAAAGACTATGGAACTGTAGTTTAATCTGTTTGTATTAATCACATCCTGTTATGGTATTGTTCAGAAGGCATCTTTTTCCCACTGTTGGTTGTTTCTCAAACACTTACATATGACTAAGTGATTAGCATTCACATGATTGTGATTACACATATCCTAAACTTATTCATCTGGGGAATTGGAATTCTTCTGGTCTTACTTGAGGCTTTGATAATACATCACACACCACAATCCAGTCGTCAGATTTTTCATGATTCATATTTCCCCTTTGATGTTTTGCACTGTTTTATCAGTTCGGGGAAGTATGACTGTTTTTCTAGTGTAAAATTCTTATGACACATATCCTAAATTTATTCATTTCTGATTAAGGATTTTATATACTTATTGTTTTCAAGTAGATGGCTTGTTTGTTTGTTTGTTTACATTTTGTGTAGTTAGGAAACTGGAATTTATTTCAAACGAATATTAGCTCTATAATCTCTCTTATCCGGTCGCCATTTTTGTTGTATGTAGGTGAGAAATCGTGTATTTAGGTTCGAACTCTTTGTTCCCATTGGAAATTATTGCAGTAGTAAATTAATGCGTACATTTATTTTTTTAAACCAATATTGACTATTAATCTTACCTGCGATTCCTTGTGCTATTAACCTATTTCTGTAACTAAAATTTATTTTTTTTTTCTTTAGCATTAGTAATTATAAGTAATAGATATGTAACAAACAAGATTTTGAACTCGCCGTAGCGTTTTCTTTTAGAAATTTTTTTTGCCAGCACAACAAATAAATAGTCATTTCTTATTATTTCAAATGAATATTAGATTTGTAATATATACTTTGTTAATTTCTATGTGATCTTTTATTTGACTGTAATATTATTAACAAATTGTATTTACTGAATCTAACATACAGATATTAAATAAAGCGAAAAAGATAGGTATATTTATTTGTGGTGCCATACGAAGTAATCTAAGAAGAATGAAGCAATATGATTATGAAAAATCGACATTGCATGAAAAATAAGAATTGTCAGTTATCATTGGGATAATTGATTGCCAATTTGTTTTGAATAAGACTTCAAATTTATTTCCTAAAGAAATTTGTATTTTTGATGGAATTATTGTAAGATATGCATTGACAAAATCACCTTGTAGTTGGAAAGAATTACCTGAAAGAGTTAAAAAACAGAATTCTTGGTTAATAAAATATAACCATCAGCTGAAGTGGGAAATTGATTCTCTATCTCTGGACAAACTAAGAAATAGGACAAACTAAGAGGATAGAATCAACATGCAAAAATCAAATATTACTTACCAAAGGTAGAGAAAAATCAAAAACATTAACCAGGTTAATAGGGAAGCTTGTTCTTGATTTAAATGAAATTGGATGCCCTAAACGTGAAGACATAACGTGTACTTTTAAATGCTTTTGGAAACATAACGAAAGATTCTGTGCTTTTAATACTTATCAGAAGTATATGTATTGGTTTCAAAAAAATAAATATGCAACCCTTAATTTTACTACAGTAATAAATTCCCAACGATCACCAGATGAAAATTAACAGATGAGAGTCATATTGTCAAAAACCACATGATTGCAATTCCACAAGCATGGGAAGAAGCTTTGAACAGCAGTGCAAATTTAACAATAAGAAGATTAAGGAACAAAAAAAAATAGATTGTATTTTTCACGTTATTTATTCCTGTACGTTAGATTCAGTAAATACAATTTGTAAATAATATTTCATTCAAATAAAATGTTGATGTGTTGTACAATTTAAGTAAGACCATAACATTTTTTTTCTCCTTGTAAAATTTCATGCCACGAATTAACCAGAGACTTTTTTTATTTTTAAATCCACTCAATGAAACTGTGTCAACTCTTGGAAGCAAAAGGAAATGGGTATTAAATTAATAGGCAGAATTTTAGTGGAGAATATTTCATCTGAAAAGTGACATTTTTTTATATATGTAGATACCTGTCTTTTTCGCTTTATTTAATATCTGTATGTTAGATTCAGTAAATACTATTTGTTAATAATATTACAGTCAAATATAATTACTGTCAAATAAAAGGTAATATAGAAATTAACAAAGTATATATTACAGAGCTAATATTCATCTGAAATAATAAGAAATAACTATTTATTTGTTCTGCTGGCAAAAAAATTTCTAAAAGAAAACGCTATGGTGAGTTCAAAACCTTGTTTGTCACATATCCTTTACTTAAAATTACTAATGCTAAAGAAAAAATAAATAAATTTCACTTACAGAAATAGGTTAAGAGCACAAGGAATTATAGGTAAAATTAATAGTCAATATTGGGATTAAAAAAATAAATGTAAGCATTAATTGACTACAGCAATAATTTCCCATGGGAACGAGGAGTTCCAACCTAAACACACGATTTCTCACCTACGTACAACAAAAATCGCGACCAGATAAGAGAGATTATAGAGCTAATATTCGTTTGAAATAAATTCCAGTTTCCTAACTACAAATGTAAAAAACAAACAAACAAGCCATCTACTTGAAAACAATAAGTATATAAAATTCTTAATCAGAAATGAATAATTTTAGGATATGTGTCATAAGAATTTTACACTGGAAAAACAGTCGTACTTCCCCAAACTGATAAAACAGCACAAAACATCAACGGGAGAATATGAGTCATGAAAAAGGTGACAATTGGATTGTGGTGTGTAATGTATTATCAAACCCTCAAGTAAGGACAGGAGAATTCCAATCCCCCAGATGAATAAGTTTAGGATATGTGTCACCAGAATCATGTGAATGATAATCCCGTAGTCATATGTAAGTGTTTGAGAAACAACCAGAAGTGGGAAAAGATACCTTTTGAACAATACCATAACAGGATGTGATTAATACAGACAGATTAAACTACAGTTCCATAGTCTTTTTTGTGTTGTGAATATATATTAGCCCCAGTAACCTATAATGAAATAGTCAACAGTATTTTCAGACTTGTGTTTTTGTTCTGTGCTGTGAATATATGTTAAAAATCAACAATTTGGAATATTCAGAAAACCTAGATAGCACCAAGATGTTCCCATTCTGGAAAGAAATGTAAGTTTATTTTTTTTAAACTTAAACATAATAATTGATAATTGTAATTTCAATAATCACTTCTCGTATATTTTAGTAAACATCATTCTAATATTGAATAGTTTTTCTTTCATAAGAATAAACATAGGGTACATATTAGAATATCAACATGGATACATTAGCGACTTTTCATGTCTAATGTGTGTGTGTGTATGTGTGTGTGTGTGTGTGTGTGTGTGTGTGTGTGTGTGTGTGTGTGTGTGTGTGTGTGTGTGTGTGTTTGAGGGACCAACAGCATATAATTAAATTATTCAGAAAATCTCGAAACACAGCCGCCACTAGACTCTTCTGTACTCTAAGAATTCCCACCATTTAATAGAAAAGAAATACCCCTAAATGTATTGGAAAATTAGTTCAGCCATCTATAGAAGAAAAAAAAGTTTGTGTTTGAGGGACACCAGTATATACTGTAATTAAATTATTCAGAAAAACCTAATCACAGCCACTACCACGACTCTACTCTAAGAATTCCCACCTTTTAAGAAAGAAATACCCAAAATGTATTGGAAAATTAGTACACCCATCTTTAGACAACCAAACACAAAACATGACGACAATAACGGATGTGTGTCACCCTGGGAAAATTCCAAGATATCTTATCTCAAAAACATCACCCACAATTCCATAGCCAAACCAAATCACCATGTGATATCACAGAGAGACATATGTTCCCCAGAAATTTCCAAACACATAACCTCATGATTCTTATCTCTAAATAACACCCACAATGCAATAAACGAACCAAAAACACCACGTGATGTCACTGACAGACAAGGGCCCCACCGAAATTCCAAACATTCCAAAATCTATAATAACAAACATCCACATCACGATTCCTTATCTTATCTTGATCTTGTCGGTAGTTTCCCACCAATCATGACACGATTCCTTATCCACTAATATATCATCCTTTCTATTCAAAACAATAACGTAACTTATTTACAACTAACAAATGACGTCACTTATCTTCATCTGATAACCACAAACATTCATGTCACGATTCCTTATCTTATCTTGATCTTGTCAGAAGTGTCCCACCAATTACGACACGATTCCTTATCCACTAATATATCTCCCTTTTCCATTCAAAACAACAACGTCACTTATTTACAACTAACAAATGATGTCACTTATCTACATCTGAAAACAACACACGCCCACGACACGATTCCTTATCTTATCTTGAACTTGTCACTAGTGTCCCACCAATCACAACACAAATCCTTATCTCTACCATCACCCATAATTCCATACGTGAACCAAAACACAAGAACTCGCCTCACTGACACATATGCCCACAGGGAAATTCCAAACATTCCAATCTCATGACGTCACGCCCACAATGACGTCATCAAATGAACAACCAATCACGCCGCGATTCCTTATCTTATCTTGATTTTGATCTTGTCTCTAGTGGGACCCCTACTACTGACGAGAGACAGAGATAAATAAAAAAAGTACAACCAAAAATAGTTCTCACTTTGGTCTAAAGTTCCACATTTTAATAGATCTAAATCTGTGTAAGAGTGTGAGAGAATTATTGATGCAAATTCTGATTATCAGTGTCTGTGGAAATATTTCTGGAGCATTTAAATGTCAAAAACTCAATGTCTGTGAAAGAGAGTGGAGTGAATTAGTGAGAGATGGGTCGCTATTCATCCTAGTTGTTTTCTTCAAATACTGGTTTAAATAGTTTTATGAAGCTCTTAGGCTCACCCCCAAAGATGATGGCAGTCAAAAATAGAATGGAGTTGTGATTCGAACAGAGTTAATAACCGTTCATAAGTAAACTAATGCCTCGAACGAAAGAGAAAACATTATTTTTTAAATTAAGTTATAAATGAAGAGGAGATATTTACAGGAACTATCCGAATCTTATTGAATAAAAAAATCATCTAACGCCTTTTTATTCCCATATACGGGGAGTAGGCGAGGCCATTTAGCCCTATCTAACGTTTGGAGACTGAGTGGGCAGTTCAATCTCCACTGGTACCAATCAGAGATAGATGGCCCAAGGCTATCACTAATTAAGCGGTACGCAGTGAAGAGAGACGGCTCAAATGTGCCGTCATCTCGTAGTCCCTAACCCTAACACAATATATTTAAACCCGAGTTTCCGGGAGGAAAAACCCGCTTGCCCGTGCCAGAGATCGACTAACTCGGGAACCGGTCGAAAAAAGGCTTAGAAAAATTTCCTCTAGTCGCCGACTAGACTCGAAAGCAAGTCTTCCTTCGTGCGGCCAAGCGACGTGGTGTGTAAACTCCACATCCACTGAGCTATACAGGATCTTATTGAATGGTTTGAAAATTAGTATTGAAGATTGTAGAAGTGGGTATTCGGGAAATGTTGGTGATAAATCACAGTAAAACTGTGATTTAGATTTGCAATCAACTGGGAAGATCATTGATATATATATATAGAAGGAAAATAGCAGGTAAAAGACTTGGCTTTATGAAACACAGCATTAATTGCAAAGGTTGAGGATAACGATCCAGACTAAGTCATATTTCGCGTATTTGTACCGTTTGGCCAAACACACACGATTGTTTATGCAGAAATTGGAACATTATTGACGTCTAGACGAAAATCTTCCTGGTTGGTGGTTTCCTCTTTCAGAACTAATCAGTTAGTACGATAAATTATACATTAGTAAGATATCGCTTTTATAGTATATACTATAAGCAGATAGGAAAAAAAAAAACAGAGTTACTTAGAGATAGTCGAAAAGAATAAAGGAATACAGTAATTATATTTTGTCAGTCTAAAATACATCCAAAAGTATGATCACTATTTTCACTGGATGAAGATAACAATCCAGCTAAAGATAAAATGTTTAAAGCACAACACGCAAATAAGTAACAGAAGAAGCGTGCTTTATTAACATATCTAAAATATTTTATTTGTGAATGACTGCCAATTTAACAACCTCATAATCTTAAGGAATAGTATACAAGTGAGCGAACAGCCTGATGGATCTGAGAAAAATAAATCTGGATTGGAGAATGGGAAAAATGCTGTATTCGAGAAATATTGAATGAATCACTGGTTACATTTAATCTCACGATCTTATGAAATAACATATTTTTGCACTTAACTTCGTAAAACGTTTTTGACCTGATACGTTCGTTTCCATGACAACAGTATGCTGTGATTGCGTATATCAAGTGCCACGACAGACGAGGTTACTTTGTAAATAACGAAATATGCTATCCAATATCACCAAACTTACAAAACCAGTCCATGTCACAAATATGCGGACCACATTTAGGAAGGAAATAGACGATAATTCTTCTCCACCTGCCAGTTTCGAAGTTCCAGTTAACGATCAAGATGAATTTTGTTTTTAAACTAAATAATGATTTTTTTACTTAAAATGGAATATGTAAATATCCATATTTCCAAAATAGGTATTGAAATGCATGTTGTGACGTTATTTTCTAGTATAGTTTGCAAGGTAGTGCAGCATATGTTTATTTACTATTGCTCTTTTACAGAATGGATGGACTGCCCTGCATTACACTACTCGCCACGGTTACCTTGAGGTTGTTCAGCTTCTGGTAAACAACGGTGCTTCTCCGCTCTCAGTGACCAAGGTATGTACGCGGTACATTTTATAACGTTGTCAAAAGTCATATTTGTCTATCTTAATAAAAAAAAAAAGTGTGATATTCCAATAAGCTAACTTGTGTTTGATTAAAGGAAAACTCCACAAATAGGCTCGCCTACTCGCACGTGACGACATTTTTCCGCATGGCGAATAGTTGCAGACTGGAAAAACAAAAATTCTCTTTATTTAATACAAAATTAAATTTCTAAACCAAACTTTCTTAGCTTCAAGAAAACATAGACGAACGTGCTTCATATGAAGGATCATTACATTATCAAAAAGTAATGTTATAAATTTAAAGAAATAATAAAACTATTGTTCTTTCTTCCTCTTATTATTTATGATCTTTCCCGTATTCGGTGGAGCTCACAAACAAAATCTTCAATCACGATAGAGCACCACTAATCACTTTATGGAACTCCCGTTGATTTTATATTATAAAGCTCACTGTACAAGTAATCCAGTTTAGCATCTTTTAAGACGGCAAGTAATCTGCTGATCGAAAACATTTGGTAATTGATTTCAGCTCCAAAAAACCCGCAAAAATCAGCAGTAATGTGAACTCAAAGGATCAACTATCAACTTTACTGACATAAGGGGTGAAGCAAAAGTTTTTCATATTTCCCGCTATCTTAAGAGAAAATGTGAGTGGAGAAAGTTTATGAGCTAATTGCTCGCCCTGAGTGGGCTAGGAGATTAGTCCTCAGTGTTGAAGTTTAGGATGGCTTTAGGTCTTTTATGTTTGAAATAATCCATTGCGTCATAATGTGTAGCCAGTTGGATCAGTTTGTTAGGGTGCACAGATGCTTTTGAGAAGAATTTGATTGCTATAGTCTGCATGAAAGTGTAAATATAGGGGACATTTGTGTCCCGGTGTAGCTGGACAGTTTGGATGAACCACGGGGCGCCCAGGATCATTCTGAGACATTTATTCTGGATACGTTGTAATTTAAGAATATTAATACTTGCAGTGTGACTCCAGGCCGGTGAAGCGTAGGTGAGTATTGGACGAACCATCAGTTTGTATATGAGAAATTTGATTCTGGTGCTCAGCTTACTGTTTCTGTTAATTAGCGGATAGAGCTGGGCTATGGTTTTTGATGTGTTAGCACAGAGAGTCTTGATATGGGAGCTGAAAGTCAGTTTTCTGTCTAATATTACTCCAGTAATATTAGACAGAATCCTGAGATCAAATATCCAAGATATTTGATCTCAGTTTTCAACGGGATTTTTGTGTTGAAAAGGAGGATATTTTCTTTAGGAAGTAAAGATCTTCTAGAGAATAGATCGGCTACGCTCTTCAGCGTAGCCGTCCTATTGGAGTTGCCATTTGGTGAAATATTGTTCGATTAGCAGTAGGTTTTTTTGCAGTTTCTTGATGGCTAGGTGTGGCTTTAAAGATCTGGCCAGTATTGCTGTATCATCTGCATATAGAGCTTTAATTGAAGATAATGGGTTGTGCGGTATATCACACAAGTATAAGGAAAATAGGATTGGTGCTAGTAAGGATCCTTGTAGAACTCCAACCAAGATGTGTGTTTGTGTTGAAACTACACCACACATCCTGACTTGCATATGGCTATCGTAGAGGTATGCTTTTATAAGATGAATGATTCCCATTGGTACACCAGATGATATCAGTTTGTATAGCAAACCATAATGCCAAACCTTGTCAAATGCACTGGCTATGTCAAGGAAAACAGCCCCAGTGCATTGACTCCAGTTAAAACCCGTGATGATGTGTTCCACTAATCTGTGTATTTGTTTCGTGGTGCGTTGAGATTGTCGGAAGCCAAACTGCTCCTCAGGCAGGATATTTAGTTGGAGTACTGAATCTTGGAGTCTGGTAAGAATTACCTTCTCGGAAATTTTGCCGAGATTTGAGACGAGGCTGATTGGTCTGTAATTTTGAGGCAATCTGGGATCTTTTCCAGATTTATGGATTGGTATTATGTCCGCCATTTTCCAGTAGGAAGGAACATGTTTGTAGTGAAGGATGGAGTTAATTATATTTGTCAGATGGACAATAGCTCTACGTGGTAGAAGCTTTGTTACTTTGTTAGAGATACTATCGGGTCCAGGAGCCTTTTTTGTTCATAAACGTCTTAATAATATAATATATTTCAGCAGGTGAGGTGGGTGCAATTTTAATGGAATATGTGACAGCAGAATTGAGTGAATATCTAACGCTACGGTGTATCTTGTATATATGGTTAAAATCGAGGTGATCGTATGCAGGTTTACATTGTTTTTCAAGATGATTTGCTATTGCTTCAGCTTTATGAACATCAGTGTGGATGAGACCTGAATTTGTTTGGAGGGGGAGAAGAGGTTTCTGTTTTTAATCTTTCGGATGAGATTCCATATGGAGTGGTTATCAGTAGAGATGGAAGTCAGTTTTTCTTCCCAGAGTTGAGTTCTATGAGCTGCGAGGGCATCTCTCACTGCAGAGTTGAACCTGTTCGGGATTCGTTTGTCTTGCAGCTCCCTGATGTTGTGGAATCTTTTTCTTGCATTTTTTTTTCTCTAATCAGATTCGTAATATCTTCTGGCAAGTGGTTGGATTTGCGGGTAGTTGCAGGGATAGTAACCGCTGCATAGGCTGCTTTAATTACGCGGATCTTATGCTTATCCATAAAATAGTGATAATAGCACGAATAATGTCTGTGAACATCTGAATTTTGGTAAGAATTTCCAGACAAGTCTGTGCGTGCTGTGGAAGTGCCTGTGGCTACCATAACTAATCACTCACAGGTAAGTGATTCTCCATTTATATGTAGGCCAATTCGCTAGGCCTAACCGCCATTGCTGAGTTATCGTTCTAAATATCTCGCAATGTGTGAGGAAGAGGACGATGATGCTTATATTAACTCACTCAGCACCAAAGGACGTTTAATTAGCATTCTCAAAAAGATACTAAAAAAAGCTGAAAATGATTGGCCAGGCACTTTTAATTTCAACTCCTTGCCAAATGAAATTGAAGAGTGTGAAGATAGTTCTCAGACTGAGGAGAAACTCGATTTGGTGATTTCCCCTAATCGAGACCTCGATGAAACTCGGGCTCGTAAGAAAGGTAAAACCTCTGACACTGAACCTCTCATGGATTTAGGTATGGAAGAGGACACTCCCAGCCTTGATCACACTGCCTCCCCCAAAGAGAGGGTACCTCCGATTGTCCTACGTGAAAAAAGGAAATGGACACAACTGAGATCCATCATGTCAAACCTTCAGATACAGTATATCTTGGCCCAAAATACTGACGATGGCGTTGGGATTCAGCCTACTACTGTGTCACACTTTAGAAAACTAACTAAAGAGCTGGATTCAAAAGATATCCAATACCATACTTTCTCTCTTGGCTCAGAACGAAATTTGAAGGTGGTTTTAAGGAGTCTCTCAGAGGATATAACCTCTGACGAAATAGCGGCTGATCTCCGCCTCCAGGACCTACCACCTATCAAGGCCAGCAGGATGACTAGAGCAGACAAAACACCCATGCCTCTAGTTTTAATAGAGATACATCAAGTCTACAAAACGCTCTATGACCTCAAATCAGTATGCGGTCTTAGAATCACCCCAGAGCCTTTGAGAAAGAAGGCTTCTACTGGACAATGCCAAAGATTCGGTCATACGAAGAGACTGCAAGGCAGAGTTCAAATGCTTGAAGTGTGCAAAAAGCCACCCTACCAACACATGTACAAAACCAAAAACTACTCCGGCAAAATGCGTCAACTGCGGCGGCCCTTACACTGTCAACTATAGAGGTTGCATCCAAAACCCGAAAAACAAGCAGACGGAAGCAGGCAGACTCTCCTCACCCCACAACAGACCTATCCAAGAGACCACAATTCCACTGTCCCCCATGGTCCTCCAAAAACGCTCAGAAACTTATCCTCTGCAACCAGATATCTCTAAAAGATCATCCCAACAAAATCAGACAAAGACATATGCAGACGTAGTTCGTGTAAAAAAGTTAACCCAGGTAAAGATTCAACCAGTTCCAATATCCAATTTGACAGCTATAATCACTGCCTCACTAGCAAATATGTTGCTGGACCTTAGTAGATCTAACCTCTCACCTTCTACCAAAAGCTTCCTAAAGGATACACAAACCATCATGTCAGCTCGCTAATGAACAATAACAAATTAAAACCAGAATTTCTAGAGATCATTGCGTGGAACGCGAACGGCCTGAGGAGTAAGATTTTAGAACTTCACAATTTCATCCAAAGACATCAGCCAGATGTCCTTTTACTAAACGAGATGCATCTAAGACCTTCAGACAACCCCCAAAAATTGTGGATAACATCTGTATAGAGCCGATAGACTATCCCACAGAGGAGGAGACATGGCAATTTCATTAAAAATTTCGTCCCTCATCACTCCATTAACATCCCTCCTACCACCAATCTCGAGGTCACCGGCATTGAGATTCTCACGAGTTCTGCAGGCAAATTAAAAATCTTCGCAGCATATCATGCTACACAAAAAATATTAGTGTTTTCGGATTTGAACGCCTTATTCGATACTGGAGAGCCTATCATTATGGCAGGTGATTTAAATGCCAAGCATTCAACCTGGAATAGCCGTTCCACCAACAAAAATGGACAGATACTACAAAACTATGCTGGTTTCAACAACCTTCATGTGATAGGTCCTGCTGACCCCACCCATCACAATACTTATGGTCGGGCTGATGTGTTGGACATAGCCATACTGCAGCACATCAGACTCCAATATTATTTAATGATGATTAATGATCTATCATCTGATCACAACCCAGGGTTAAAATTGGGAAACCTTGAAAAATTATCCCCCCCCCCTCACTTGTTCATTCCTTGGGAAAGGCTCTCCAAGGTACTTCCAAAATATATTGGTCCTGTTCCCATCATAAAATCAAAAGAGGAAATTGAAACTGCCGTTAAAAATCTAACAGAACAGATTAAAGATCTCAAAGGATTATAATTCAATTTACAGATCGATCTCAAAGGATTTGGAATTTCTAAAACTTTATAGTTCTCATATAAAAATAACAATATGGTATCTAAATAGATTTTAAAATTTTAGATTTAATATAAATATAAAATCAAGAAAGATAACTATTGTATAAAATGTATAGAATAATACATCACATATATTTTTATTTCTTAATCTCTAAGTAATTCAATCTTTATATATTAGGATGGAAAAGTACCACTCTGCCTTGCTGCTGGTGCGGGTAATTATGATGTACTTAAATACCTTTTGAAAAAAGAGCATGACACGCAGATACTAATGGATGATAATCAGGTACGTAGAGTTAATGTTTCGAAGAGTTGTTTTAGTGGTTTATATTTTTAATTTGAAAATCTTATTGTAAATCTGTATTAAATAGTGTCATAAACACAATTAAAAGGAGATGATCCTAACTTATTCTAAACGGGTTTAGATTACTTTAGATTACTTTAGCCAGAATTACAGCACATATGCCATTTGGCATAGATTTCAAAAGGTGTTGGATTGTATCTATGTCTACAACATACTAGACATTCACCAGAGATCCTTTAACCGGATCAGATCTGACGGAAGAGGACTTTGCTCCCGGATCTGTTTTTCTAATATGTTCCATACATTATCAATGGGATTCAGATCCAGGTTTTTTCGTGGCCGGGGAAGATGGCGGAAGACGCGTCATGCTCGCTGAACCCACTGCTGAACAATTCTTGCGCGATGGTATTATTGTATTGACGTCCATGAAACAAACGCCACCTACTGGATAAAAAGTCAACATTGCAAATAAACTTGATTGGCAATAATGTTCAGATATTCCTTACAGGACACCCGACCTTCCAGCAATATCGGGCTACCTGTTCCCTACCAACAGAACGTGCTCAACACTATGACACCACCTCCAGAACCTTTTGTTACAAGGCCAGCAGGGTTTATTGCTACATGCCCCCCCCCCCCAAAAAAAAACTGTCTGCATACTGTCAATACAGGACAATGTGTACCGTGAATCGTCGGACCAAATGATTTTTTTTCAGTCTTCCAGTGTCCACTCACAGTGTTCTTGATACCACTGTAAACGAACTTTCCGGTTCTTCTCAAAAATCAGTGGTTTTCGTATAGTATGCGACTGCCAGTTCTGATCCTCTTCAATTCCCTACGCATAGCTCGGGGAGATGTGAGTCGGGAACAGCCTTCGGTCAATTGCCGTACATACACAGGAAGTTCTGTTTGTCTACAAGCTTTCTCAGAGGATGGAGATCCCGTTCCTGACAGACTATTTTAGAACCACAGTTACCCCCTCTTAAACAAGCAATGTGGATTATTTTTTCACTGATTGAACACCCGGGATAGTTCAACTTTTAAGAAACCAATTAGCTCTGCTGTTTTCAAAATCGTGGTTCCAACCAGAAGGGCCCCACAATAAGTCCTTTATCACACTCCTAAAGATCCTTTCTTTTCCCATTGTGATCAACACTGCTGACGATCACTATCAACTATCAACTTTACTGATATAAGGGGTGAAGTAAAAGCTTTTAATATTCCCGGCTATCTTGAGAGAAACTGTGAGTGGAGAAAGTTTATGAGCTAATTGCTCATAAACTTCCCTAAGTGGGCTAGGAGATTAGTTCTCAATGTTGAGGTCTAGGATGGTTTTAGGTCTTTTATGTTTGAAATAATCCATTGCGTCATAATCTGCAGCCAGTTGGATCAGTTTGTTAGGGTGTACAGATACTTTTGAGAAGAATTTGATCGCTATAGTCTGCATGAAAGTGTAAATATAGGGGGCATTTGTGTCCCGGTGTAGCTGGACAGTTCGGATGAACCACGGGGCTCCTAGGATCATTCTGAGACATTTATTCTGGATACGTTGTAATTTGAGAATATTAGTTTTTGCAGTATGACTCCAGGCTGGTGAAGCATAGGTGAGTATTGGACGAACCATCAGTTTGTATATGAGCAGTTTGATTCTGGTACTCAGATTACTGTTTCTGTTAATTAGCGGGTACAGCTGGGCTATGGTTTTTGATGTGTTTGCACAGAGAGTCTTGATATGGGAGCTGAAAGTCAATTTTCTGTCCAGTATTACACCAAGATATTTGATCTCAGTTTTCCACGGAATGTTAGTGTTTAAAAGGAGAATATCTTCTTTAGGAAGCACTGATCTTCTAGAGAATAGGACGGCTACGCTCTTCAGGGGATTCACTTGGAGTCGCCATTTGGGGAAATATTGTTCAATTAGCAGTAGGTTTTCTTGCAGTTTCTTGATGACTAGGTGAGGCTTTAAAGATCTGGCCAATATCGTTGTATCATCAGCGTATAGAGCTTTAATTGAAGATAATGGGTTGTGCGGTATATCATACAAGTATAAGGAGTACTGACTACCCCACACATCCTGACTTGCATGCGCCTATCGTAGAGCCTTTATAAGATGAATGATTCCCATTGGTACACCAGATGATATCAGTTTGTATAGCAAACCATAATGCCAAACCTTGTCAAATGCACTGGCTATGTCAAGGAAAACAGTCCCAGTGCATTGACGCCAGTTAAAACCCGTGAATATGTTTTCCACTAATCTGTGTTTTTGTTGCGTGGTGCTATGAGATTGTCGGAAGCCAAACTGCTCCTCAAGCAGGATATTTAATCGGAGTACTGAATCTTGGAGTCTTGGTAAGAATTACCTTATCGGCCTGTTGACGATTACTGGCAGCAGCATTCTTATATAGTTGCCTAGAGCAAGTGGTGAAGCAAGTGACCAAGTGTTCTGCATAAGTTTACGCACAACTGCGAAAAGGCTTCTAATTCAGTGGCAAATATGTGTGCTTTCTTTAAGAGTTTAAGATAATGCTTTGAAAATGCTTATGACTGCTGCAACATTTAGTGCTAATGCATAAATGCATGACAAATTTCATAGACTTAGGCCTACACTCTTCATTCTTCAATCTGCTATCATTAATTTAATACTTTATTTTATTACATTTAATATTTCAAGATTATTCTGCTAGATAAAACACTGAAAAGAAGAATAAACATCACCGAACAGATTTATTAAGTTAAATTTATCCTTTCTGTAATATATAAAATAAATCTCCTTTTTATAATTTTTCCTTAAAGATTTTTCATCGTACATTCAGGATACAACATTAAGAAAACTACATTGCGTCTAACAACTTGACCTGTCATCTTAACTGTAGAAATCACAATACTTCATACAATAATACAGTGTTCCAGTTGAAGACCAGGAAATGGCAACAATAAATGCCTTCCTTACTCTCCTTCCTTTTTGATTTTTTCAGTATTACGTTTTACAGCAAACTCACAAATATTGATGTGAATTAAACGAATATTGTAAGTTCAAGTTTCAACACTGATTTATCCTAAATTAAGTTTTCGAATCACAATTAATGCATATTAAATATAACAGCGAAGCACAATCGCACTAGAATCAGTTTTATTTCTAATGATTCAAAAGTGTTCGGTTTTTTTCTAGACCTTCTTTTAATCGCTTCCAGAAGTAGCCGATTTTTGGCCCAATCAAATAGATATCTCCTTCCTACGAAATTCGTGTTTTTAATTACACAACTCAAAAAAAAAAAAAAATTGACTGTATAACTCACACTATGTCAAACAGTAACATATAATATTAGGGTTAAGGATAATGAGATGATGATGGTTGTCTGCTTTACTCTTTCTCCCTGGATGTCTATGAATTGCACTTACAGCCTTAGGCCAACTATCTGTGACAGTTAAGGATGGAGACTGGCTTGCAGTCAACCTTCAAAAAAATAGGGCGCTAGTGGCCTCGTTTGAACGTTAATGATATTGGTTCGTTGTTATCTGCTATGTCTCATGTAGCCGTATTGTTACGTGAAAGGAAGGTCTTGTTGGAGGTTCTGGAATGGTAAACCATGCTACTTATTTATTTATTTATTATCAAACTATTAACCAAATGATTCTAAGCATGAGGCTGCCATTCCAATGTGGTGTTCTTTGTCTTTTCACCAGTGTCTCTTCTTTGAGAAGACCCTCATGTTTTCTTTCGCAGCGATGATGCATTATGCCAAATTGAGAACCATCCGATATACTTGGCATCGAGAAGTCACACGAAGTTGATAAAATACGAAAACCATGTCTTATGGCTGAGAAAGAAAAACGAAAGTCTTTTTAAGGAAGGGTACTGCTGTGAAAAAACTGCCGAACCGGAATGATGGGCTCATGCTTAAATAACATCTACTCTTTGGTCCTATTTCATTAAAAGGCATGGTTTTCTTCACCTCAACGAGAACTGTTCAAGTGATGGTTTCACAACTCATCACGTACCTGAAGAAAAATTCTTGATTCAAATCCCATTTGTGACAGGAATTCATTTTTTTTTTTAATTGACTGGGTCATCCGATTTTAGATCGTAGGAGAGAAGCGTTTTCTTCACGACAACTCAAATTTTTGCGCCTGTGATAGACAAACCCAGTACACAAGTAGACCAAAGGAAACTAAGTGATGAATCTGGTGTATTATAGCCACGTGGTCTTACATGCCTCCATGATAAGCACAATCTGCTCATTCTACATAGTTAGCATCATCGAGTTAAAACACAAAATGCCAAAAAATTATTAAACGTTGAGTTTACTCAGACTCTTAAAATTACTAATGAAGCGTATGAAAAAGATGTCAATGCGGTAATATCAGGTAAAATTTTCTTTAATGAAAAGATTTTAAATAATTTCAAGCCTGAAACACATCCTTCTGGAAAACATCGTCATTTCATTGATTCTGTGTTAACCACGAATTCCTGTTCTTATGAAGTTGTTTCATGATAAAATATTAGTACCAATTCTGTATTACAGCATTTTCTGAAATAATCCCCTCCCCCAACACACAATGCCAGAATAAATGGCGAATCCACATTTTGATGGAAGGGGAAATGATTTTTCGTTGTATGAAAGTATACGTGCTGAGTATAAATGTACTAACATAGTATGGAAACCCAAACTTGATGATTTTCATTGCATGCGGTTAAAGCTTCACATTTTTCGCTGCACTAAGGCAGCAGTTATGTTTTTTTTTTTTCCCCATTATTTCACTAAATATAGTGAGAAGATCACCTACGAAAACCTTCCGGACAACGTCCATTGGAACACTAGCGGTGTTTCAATGCTAGGTACGCTTAAGTTGTGAAAACGTGTGGGATATTTGACAAAATATGATATTTAATATTCATTTAATTTCTTAATGCACGTACACATTACGATGATTAAAAAGCATTCTCGATTCTAAACTATTGGATTTCTCTTTATTCTGTGTGCTTGTGTGGTGCATCCCCGCGCGCACGAGCACGCACGCACACACGCACACACACCGACATTATTAAATTTTTGTTGGCTCTATTCAGTCTCATATGACATGCATTGCAAATTTCTTCTTCTCCTTGACAATATTGGAACCTGAGTCTTCTCGAGAGAGAGAGAGAGAGAGAGAGAAAAGCACTCAACTTGCTAACCGTATTGAAGAGTATCATAACGTGCACATGGTAACTTTCGAATTCTGACGATGCAGTTTTTCGCTTTTTTATACTAACGAAATGGAAAATGCCAGTTGCCTTGTGATTGCCAATTTTCAACAACACCAAAATTGCTCTTTTTCTTTCTTACCTATATATATATATATATATATTAGGGGTGGGCTCTTCCCCCCCCTGGCGCCTACGGCGCCCAACACCCCCGAGTTCCGGGCTGGTAAGCCGGTTCTCCATTGTTTGGAAACCTCCAACAAATTGTTGTCTCATGAAGGCAAACATATTGTTGGAAGTGAAACGTTTCAAATTTCGGCTTATCAGCTTAACGGCTCTTAACCCGGCTCAAAACAATGAAGAGACAAAAAACGTGACATAAAAACGTTTCCGATTTCGGCTTATCTTTTTATATATAGAGAATGGATATTCCTTTTTGCAGCAGACAAGTAAGGCATTACTCCCCCCTCAGGATGAAACGTTTGTGTTTTCAAAAAATCGATTATAGAATACGTATTATATAATATACGTCCAATACGCCCACTCTTTTGCTCTTGTTAAATAAAATATTTACAGCGTAAATTTTGTAATAAAGGATAAATTGATTGAAGGACGTTCAAATAGAAACACCAAGAATTAGAATAATGCCGTAATAAATCAATTCGAGGTACTACTTTCGAATTTCCATCATTCGGGGGTGACGATCATGATGACAAGGAATATTGTTATGTCGAATTCTACATAATACAAAAATGACTTTAAAGCAGTCGTAAGAGAAACTTGGTGTCCCTCATTTATCAAATCCTCCAATAACATTGAAATTGCTTACAGTGCTCGGACTGCTGCCATTCACTGGTTAGGAAGCTTTTTCCAGCCCTTCAGCAGTTTATTACTTTGCCCATATCACTTAAAAGAGTCATATGGTATAGCGCATTTAAGATCTTTTGTTTCCCACGCATACCAGTTTGTTTTCTACTTTGCAAGAGAATTCTCTTCCCATTCTCAGCTCTGCACAGGGAGTGAACACGTCAGAGATTAAATAATGTGCAATAACAGTACCTTTGAACAAATATGACCACATATTTTCAGGCCTCTTTTATTCTTAGCGGCTCTATTACGTTTTTTGCTAATAGTTTTGGCCTACCATTTATCATATTAAGAGTGACAATAAAATATAAGTCTGAAAACAGCTATAAAATCTTAATTTTAGTTTGGATTATTGCACTTCCAAATTTTTCTTCTTCGCATCAAATTAGGCTGCTTCTAGCTTCGTTGGACTTTCTATCTTGCAACTAGCCTCTCCCTCTCTTTTGAATACTCATTCCATTTTCTTTCTATAATCCTCGATCTTTTTATTTGGTTTGTCTTAATTATGCCGATCATATTTCTTAATTCCTTGAAAAATCTATTTGAAAGACCAGCGAAGTCTAAAGCAGCCTAATCTTTGATGAGAAGAAGAAAAATTTCGAAGTGCAATAATCCAAACTAAAATGATATTAAAATGACGCGCGTGTGCGTGTGTGTGTGTGTGTGTGTGTGTGTGTGTGTGTGTGTGTGTGTGTGTGTGTGTGTGTGTATTATTAATACTTGAAGGTATTTGACTAATATTCTGTCTTTTTTGTTATAGTTTCTGGTGGATCTCATGGTCTGTGGCAAAAACCACGCAAATAAACCTGTAGTTGAGTTCGTACTCGTGTCTGCGGCGCCCATCGAGTCAGCAGCAAAGATGGCAAGAAATTACCAGCTGCTTGCTTTAAGAGAGAAAGACAGAGCAAGAGATTTAGAGACGATGGCTATCTTTTGTGAAGGAATGGCATCTGATCTATTGGGTATTGCAGCAGTTTCATACAATACCGGAACGCTTCTACGTGCTGTGGACTCCCGTAATACACCCTTCCTGGATGTGTTAATTGAACTTCAACAGAAAGAAGTAGTTGCGCATCCAGCAGTTCAGAAATATCTCACTGATCTCTGGATGGGAAACCTTCAGTGGGCAACATGGAAAATGATGTTGCTATTCTGTGCTTTCTTGGTTTGTCCCATTACGTGGATTGTGTGCTCTCTTCCCATAGGACATCGCTTAGCCAATATTCCGATCATTAAATTCATGTCATACCTTGTTTCTCACATATTTTTTATCGTGCTTGTGACTATAACGGTCGTGAATCCATGGTTGCCATTATGGAAATCCACCCACTTACTACCTCATCCTCATGAGTGGTTATTTGTTATTTGGCTCATTGGAATGGTGGTATCTGATATCACTAACCCAAAAGACAGAGCTGGACTTGGATGGATCAAAGTAGTCATTATGGGAGTTAGCATATTGGGCATATGTGTTCATGGAATTGCCTTTTTCTTCCAGACAGATGATTCTAGACTTATACTGCTATATATTCGCAATCAACTACTCGCTGTTGCGCTGTTGTTGTGTTTCGTTGAATTTCTAAACTTTCTAACATTTCATCATCTATTTGGACCATGGACAGTCATCATTAGGGATCTTATCAAGGATTTACTGCGCTTCCTTGCCATCCTACTCATATTTCTCGCAGGATTCTCATTACATCTGTGTGCCATTTATCAACCCGTCAATCAACCACCAGGTGGCAGTAATTTGACATTTGCGGTTGTATTTCAATCACCCATAGATACATTTGAAATGCTTTTCTTTGCCCTTTTTGGTCTCGTGGAACCAGACTTAATGCCGCCAATGCATCTTAACCCACCCTTCTCAAGGATAATTATGAAGATTGTGTTTGGAGTTTACATGATGGTGACTGTGGTCGTCTTGATTAACTTGTTGATTGCCATGATGTCCAATACTTATCAACGTATACAGGCGCAGTCGGATACGGAATGGAAATTTGGAAGAGCCAAGCTGATTCGAAATATGAATAAAACTTCCCCAGCACCATCTCCTATTAATCTAGTCACAACAACTGGGAGTTTTATATGCAAAGCACCAAAGAAAATGGCAGGTAAAAATTAAATTAAATTTCATAGAAAAAAGTAATATTATGTTGTTATGTGTAATGCTAATCGAAGTTTTGAGTAAATAAGTGATAATGATGAAAGTAGTATAGGGATCACTTCTAACCAGATCAAAATAAGACAAGGATTCATGATGTCCTTGGCCGATAAGATCAATGACGTCATTGTGTGTGTGTAATTCGTTGCATGATGTCATGAGTGGAGAATGTTTGGAATTTTTCTGGGGAACATGTGTTATTGACGTCACGTCGTGTGTTTCGGTTTGCGTATGGCATTGTGGGTGATGGTTAGAGATAAGATAGTGTATGGAATCCTTGGGATTTCTTTGGGGGGACATATGTATCAGTGACATCACGTTTCGTTGTTCAAGTGATGTTTAGAGTATGGAATTGTGGGGATATTTGTTCAAGTGTTGGGGGTCTTTGGTTCGATTGCGGAAGTGTTGGGAAATATTTGTCTATCGGTGACAGCACGAATTTTCCAATATAAGTGTGTGGTATTTCATTCCTGTTATTGATTATGGGAATTTTTAGTTTAGAGTCAAGAAATGGCATCAACATTTAGACATTTTCTTAACAATTATTTACAGGATATCATTCGTGTCCCCTCACCCTCTCCCTCAAGCACACACACTTTTTTTTACGTTGCAAAAAACATATTATAACTTAGACATGAAAATTCGCTAATGAAGCCCATGCTGAAAGTCTCTAATGTATATACCCTTGATTAATCTTGTGAAAAACTACTCACTATTAGAATTAGAATTGAGATTACCAAACTCATACTAGTAGTGGTCATTTGAAATGACAAATATCATATAAAGTAACTGCACTCAACAAATGTTGCCTGTTTTGGGTGTATATGATAAAAAAAAATCTCCCAACTGATGTTAATAATTTCAAATGACTATTGCTATGTTAAAGCTACATAATGGCTCTTCTTGGAATTAACGAACTTCTGAATGCAAATAGATATTCCAAAATATAGCAATGCCTCGATTTATGCGCCCCAATTAGTGCATCATTTTTTTTTTCGATAGCAAAATTCGATTAGTGCGCCTCTAAAATTCAATTCGTGCGCCTCTAAAATTCAGTTCGTGCGCCTATATACACATCTTAAAAATAAATGTTACAGATTTTAAAAATTTTCTATCTATACATTTTTATGGCTAACTATTTTAAAAAATCACTCACCAGGATGAAATAATTTAGTTACCGATTTGAAACATTTTACAAAGTTATTTTTTAATGGCATACTGGAGCAAAAAATAGAAGTGTGAAAATGATTCGAAAAGTAATCTGATTGTAAGAAAAACTTGAAATAATAAAGAAAAATGAACAAGGCGAGTCCAGAGCAAAGATAGGACAAGCAGTGAATCAACTACTGAATCAACAGCATCTGAATCTTCAGCAGTGAATCAACTGCTGAATACAAAAAGAAAGGTAAGGCTGCTTCAAGTTCATCATGCATGCACTGAAAATCAAAGTATTATAATGACTGAATTGGAGAGACTTCTTTTTACATCGCTCGAAGATTGTAACCAAAAAGGATCCCGCTAACCACTGGCCTTATTAAATCAAAAGCATTGTCTCTTTGTAACCTGGAAAGAAAGGGCTATCGATGATGGAAAAGAAGAATTCCACGTTAGTGCTGGGTGATTTGAGCGTTTCAAAAAGAGAAATAGCCTACATAATATTCTAATCACAAGCGAAACTGCAAGTGCAGATAAGAAGATAACCAGAGATTTTGAAGAAAATTAAGAAGGGGACTATTGTGATCAACAAGTTTTACCATACAGATTCAAAGAATATAAGAAATAAACTGTAATTAAGTTTTCATAAAAGCTTTATTCGGTAAATAAATCAATTACGTTATCATAAAATTGTGAAATCTTTATTAAACTGCAGTAAAATCGATTAGTGAGACACTTGATTCTGTTTCTTATCCACCAATAGTTTTATTCTTGGTACAGTTTTTGAAATAGATACCCGCATATCATGTTCAGGCTCCAGTTTGTTTCTTGTTTTGGACTTGATCGAAAACAGAACTGAGAATCCCGATTCACACAGATAAGTTGTTATAAATGGAATTATAGCCATGTAAGTGTACACCAAAGTGTTCTCCAAGTGTACACCAAAAAGTTTGTAACTTAATTGATTGGAATTCAATTCGGAGTTTCTTGTTATTGCAGAGATTAATTAGCTCGTCTTTCACTGGGTCGTTGTCACTGATTTTTTTCTAAATTAATATGAAAAGGGTTACGTATCCAGACTTCAATCATTTGGTCAGGAGAAATTATTCTTGCAAGTGCCTCTTTCAAAGTTTTTAAATGCAATATAATGCTATCACGTACTACCTGTTTTAGTTCATATGCCAGATCTGAAGTGATTTCATCAAGAGATTTGAAATTGGCAAAGTTACCTAACTCCACCCTTCTTCCCCAGAGAGTCAATTTTTCTTGAAACGATTGTATCTTTTCTTCAGCCTCCGTGAGAATGACATCTGTATCTTGCAGTGAAATGTTCACAGAATTAAGAATTCCAAATACATCAGAAAGATAAGCCAGAGAAATCTCCAAGTTTGGATCTTTGAAATATAAAGCAAACGCAGATTCTTTTTCGACTAAAAATATTTCAATTCAATTTCTAAGTTCAAAATCCCTTCCTAAAACATTTCCTCTGGATAACCATCGTACTTCTGTATGAAGCAGCAGTACGATATCATCTGTTCCAACCTCTTCACGCAAAGATTTAAATACATGGTGATTCAATGCTTTTGCTTTGATAAAATTCACAACTTGAACAACAACATCCAAAACGGCTTTCAAATTATGTGGAAGTGTTTTAGCTCGTAAAGCATACCGGTGAAGGATGCGATGGCTGGTAAAAATATTTGGGTTGATTTCTTTAACTGAAGCGGTGAAACCCTGATTTTTTCCCCAACATAGCAGGAGAACCGTCAGTACAAACAGATTCTAATAATTCTCATGAATGGCCATTTGAATCAAAAAATCATTCACCAAATTCATAGTGTCCACTGCCTCTGTTGTTTCTTTCAAGGGTTTACAAAAAAGAAATTCCTATTTTATTTCATTCTGATGTATATATCTAGTAAAAACAAGAAGCTGTGCGCAGTTAGAGACATCAGTTGATTCATCCAACTGTAAACTGAAATAAAGAAAAGTCCTACTTGCAGGACTTTTCTTGATTTCCTCCACTACCTGTACAGGTATATCTTCTGACATTTCTCGAATCCGATCACAAATTGTATTATTTGATAATGGTATTTGTGAAATTTAGTTAACCTATGTTTATCACTAAAACGTGTGTACTGTGAGCATGTCGAAATGAAGCAGTTGGAGTGTGTACCATACAGTACGTCATGAGCATGCGCAGGAGGTGCAGATGCCGCGGAGGCGAGCTTCGAGGGAGTCCCAATCTGTCAATTTCACTAGCTATCTTGAATCTTAACCGGGCATTTTGAGTTATCGAACCCTGCAGTGAGAAAAAAGTCTATGCAACCTCACTGGGTCCGTGTCCATAAAGAGACCTGAAATGTTGCTGGTGTGGCTGACAGACTGTACGAACATGGAATAACCCGGAAATGTTGATAACATAACTATTTTTGGAATATATTAATAGCATAATATACTTATTTACCTGCTATTCACCATACCCCCTGGACAAGCTTCCCGTATCCACCAGGGGAGTACGGGTACCTCAGGTTGGGAATCCCTAGATTAGTGCGTTTTCGATTAATGCACCTGTTTTAAAGAACGCATTAGGCGCATTAATCGAGGGATTGCTGTATTTTAATTATAACCATATATTCACAGCACAACACATAAGACGATTTGCGGGGTGAAAGAACGAATTGCAAGTAAATAAAACTGAAAATGCACTCGATTATTGTTCCTTATAGGTTTCTGTCCAAAGTGACATCATAGAGTTGAAGTGAAACGCATTTTTTTGTTGTGGGTATGTGTGATTGTGGGTATGTACAACACACACTTTTTTTCTTCCATGTTCACATTTTCTAAAATAATTAACTACTGAAATCTCAGTTAGAAATTCTAAGCAGAATAAATATTCTTAAATAGGGAGAACACATCAATGATACCTTGATTATTCATTTAAGTTTACAAATACATATTTATTTGACTGAAATATTATTCACAGTATATTCACAATGAAAATTAGAACATATAATTACCCAGAAATATTTCACAAGATTTGTGTCTCTTGCTATTTTCCTGAAGAAAGAAAAATTTCAAAGGTTTTTGGGTTCGCTCATTGCTTTTTTTACTTTACAGGATACACAAAACAGCACAACATACACAAGGCCTGAAGGTACGAATTGCCATAATAATCTGAAAATGCAGTTGACTCTTATTCCTTAGCACAAAATCTTTGGTTATGTTTCCAATAACAATTATAAGAATTGCACGGTATTTTTTCACGTTTTGGGCAACCAGTATCATTTAAATCAAGAACAGGTCAGCTATTAACTTCGTTAAAGTTTTTGATTTTTCTCTTCCTTTGGCGAGCAACATTTGATATTTGCATTTGATATTTGCATTCTATTATCCAATCTCTTAGTTTGTCCAGAGATAGTGAACCATTGTCCCATTTCAGCTGATGATTATATTTAATTAACCATGGATTCCGCTTTTTAACTTTTTCAGGTAATTCTTTTCAACTACATGGTGTTGTTTTCAATGGATATCAGTGGCGGCCGGTGAAATTTTAAGTGGGGGTGCTGCCTATACAAAATAAAAATAAAATTCTTTTTTCTAATCAATAACCAATTTATTAATAAATAAATATACAGATTTAATTACTAATAAATTGGTTACTAATTAGGAAAAAAAAAAATTTTTAATATTTTGTATAGGCAGCACACCCATTTAAAATTTCACTGGCCGCCACTGATGCATATCTTATAATAAATCCGTCAGAAATACAAATTTCTTTAGGAAATAAACTTGAACATTCATCCAAAAGGAATTGAGCATCAATAACACCAGTAATATCTGAAACTTCGTATTTTCCCCCCACTGTAGATTTATCATTATCTTTTTTCTTCATGCTTCTTACATTACTTCTTTTGCCTGCACAAATAAATAGTTATTTATTATTATTTCATTGAATATTAGCTCTGGTAGTATACTTTATGTTAACTTTCTGTTACATAGTTCCAAACGTTTAGAAATTTACACTAGAGTGTTATCTTTAATCATGACTCATACTGCTCTTTTGATCTTTATGTGGCGGCCGTCTGTGGTGTTCATGTTCACATTTTCTAAAATAATTAACTATTTCTTTTGGTTTTTCTAGTCTAATCTGTTGGACACATCTAATATAGTAACAAAATTGTCACTATTTAACTCATTTTGTACTTTATCCATTAAAAAACAAAACCCCCACAATTACGTTATTTGCTAGGTTCCTTATAGATTTCTGTCCAAAGTGGCATCATTGAGTTGAAGTGGAAACGCGATATTTTTGTCGTGGATATGTGTCACTTCCTGTATTTGGAATTCTGAGTGATGATTAGAGTAAGGAATTCTGATAAGTGAGATGAGTTTTTTTTTTGCATTCATAACTAAACAGAAATTAAGACTAAAAATAACAAGTGTCTGAAAGTAGGGTTACCATTTTTCTTGATAACAATATGGGACATCAATGTCCACCATTCAAAAATAAAAAAAATTTAAAGAAAAATAAAATGTTTACCTTCAAATAAATATGATCATGGCAAACAAGAAATTCATTAGCTTTTCCAAGTTTTGACATTCACACTCATACTGTTTTCATCATTTGGAATCCCGCGACCTGAAAATTCACATCTCTTGATGCGGAATTTTGATGTTTCTATATATATATATATATATATATATATTTATATATATATATTTCAATCTAATTGGTTGTTTTTCTCTATTTTATTTTAAAATTCAAAATATGCTTTTCAAAATCTACTTTTTATATCTCCTTCATTAGCATACACAAACTGCTTTTGCTTGCAGAACTGTGGGGGATGAACTGATTGTCCTCTGGCTATTAATTTTACCTTCGATTACTTGTGCTTCAAAGCTACTACTGTAACTGAAATTTTATTTTCTTTTATTTATTTTTCTTTAGCATTAGTAAGATTAACTAAAGGAAATGAGAAAAACAAGGTTTGGAACTCTCTGCTAGCGATTTCTTATTAGAAATTTCTTTTGCCAGCACAAATAAAGTTAATTCTTATTATTTCATATGAATATTAGCTCTATAGTATACTTTGTTAATTTTTATGTTACAAAGTTCCAAACATTTAAAACTTTAGACTGTAGTGATATGTTTAGGTGTGCGTAAATCTCAACTTGTCTTATCATGACTCATATTCCTCCCTTTTGATGTTTATGAAGTCCTTCTGTGTTCTAATGACACCAACATTCTATTTGAGATTATCAGTTCTAGTTTTAGTATGTGAACGAAATGTTTACAGATAACTCAAACAATGTCAATAGGTAGCATTAGACAATTTTCTAAAATAATTAATTAGAGGATATCAGTTTTCCACAATTTTTTTCCATTCCGAGTATTAATTTCATAGTAGTGATATTTTTTTAACATTTACATTTTCTTGTATTATGTTTTTTGATTTGTATTAACAATTCTGCTTAAATATTTCATGGTCACCGATATTTCACAAATAGTCTCGTATAGATGTCATTTTCTAGATCTTAAAGTTCATGACTTTTTCCAAAAGAAATGTTAACTTTTTTTTTACAATAATTAAACAGAATTGCATTAAGCTATAAAGTTATGGATTTATATATATATGAACTTCTAAAAAGAATAACTGAGTAAAAATTTCATTGTGGTAAACACAACCCACATCTTTGTTTATTTAAGTTTACAAATGCATATTTTATTTTGCTGAAATAATATTTACAAGTGTATTCACAGAGAAAATTTTAAAACATGTAATTACCTAAAAATATTTGACAATATTCAGTTTGCAGTCTTAACATTTTCCAATGAGTTCAATAAAGAAAATGTTTGTTACTTACTGTTTCTTGGTTACATTACATCAGAATAGCTGGTCATGCAATGGAGTCTTAAGATCGGACACCATAGGATGCACAGCTTCATACATTTTATATGTATTATTTTGTCACAAGATATAATATACACAGTTTTTGTATAATGTTCATAAATGTCCCAAAATAAAGAATCTTTATCGAATTGAGTAAAATCTTGAAAGTCTAATTTTCCCATTGATGAATTTAGATGGTTAGCGAAAATTCTTCCCATAATAAAAATAGCTGGTAATTCAGTTTCCAAAAATAGTAAATGATTATCAAAGCCATACGTTGTTGGCAAAAATCTCTCAGCATCTTCACAACTAATAGAAAAAACTTTACTTCCACCAGCTTCTGTATCATCGAGCATTAGTTCCCCATCTTGGCATTTCAGAATATAAATCACCACCATCCACATTACGATGTACATATCTTCTAAAATAATAGGTTTCCATCCTTTTAGAGCTATGTGAAGTTTTATCTCGTGCTATTTTCCTGAAGAAAGAAAATTTCAAAGACTTTTGTGGCTCACCCATTATTTTACTTTACTGGACACAAAACACCACAACCCAATGCGATAGCTGCACTGGATGAACAAATTGCAGTAACTGAAAATGCACTCAACTCGATTGTCTTTCCTTGTAGTAGTTTACTCTGACCATTTCTTCAAAAATGTAACTTTTGCGCGGATGATTCATGAACATGTTTTTGCATGCTGGTGTATATAATGTTCATGTGTGCATATATTGCATGTTCATGGTGTATATAATCGTCAATAACACGTTCCCCAGGGAAATTCCAAACATTCCACTCATGATGTCACGCAACGAATCAAACACAATGACGTCAATGATCTTATCAGTCAATATCATCATGGATCCTTATCTTATCTTGATCTGGTTAGAAGTGCCCCTATACTACTGATGAATATTAACGATAACTAGATCATGCATATTTAGGACAGCAGGCACTTTCACTTAAATGATCAGTAGACTGATATGAGATATTAAAATTTCATAATATAATATATAACAAATGTTTTATATATTTCAATTAAACTTTAAATTGGTTTCAACACGATGCAGTTTTTTTTTCATGAGAAAAGCTTTTTGTTGCTTTCAATTTCAATTTCTTAGAGTTCACATATGTCAATTACTACCAAACAATAACTTTTCCAGAAGAAAAGAACTGAGGAAACTTATAGAATAACAATAGTTATATGTTATTATACAAGTCTATATATTTTTGCAGGCTGGATAAGAGGAATGCATCTTGAACCGGAGCAGTCCAAGGGCTTGCCATTTGGATGCAATTGACTTATATAATAATTATCTCTCATCATAACATAAAAATAAATAAATCAGTTAATGCCTTTTATTACCTTATAGGGAGTGAGGCCTTTATACCACATCTAGCTTCTGGGTAGTTCGATTTCCACTGGTAGCAATCAGAGATAGCTGGCCCATGTCTATCACTAATTATTTCAGCCACTGATGAAGAGGCTGGCAAACAAGTACTGCCATCTCTTGGTACCTAACCCTAACAAGATATGTTACTATCTGAAAAATAATGTGGGTTCTACGGTCGATTTTCTTGAGTTTATGGGATGAAAAACCTGAGTTTCCATTCAGGAACCAGGAGGAAAAGCCTGCTTGCCCGTGTCAGAGATCGACTAACTCAGGAACCGGTCGAAGACAAAATGTGATGTTCCTCCAGCCAGCGACTAGACTTGAACTTAAATCTAACTTCGAGTGACACTTCTACTAAGCTACACAGGCCTATTTATCTGTAATCATTTATAGATTAATTTTAAAAACAGTCAGATGAGTAGAATAGTTCTAATATCCATTTTTTTGTGCTCGAGTTATATTTATAATTGAAATATACTGTTTGCAATATAGTTTATCGTATCTCTTTAGGCATAAGAACGAATCTCTCATCAGCATCACCACCACGTTCTGAATTCTTGTTTGGGGAGTGATTCATTGATCGTGAGAAATTGCTATTCATAATGTCTCAAGCTATGTTTCTAGAAGGGGGGACTATGGAATTTAGCTTTTAACCTTGAGATGTCAGCTTTTCAAGTGATAGGTCGAGTTCGTGGATCAGACCTTGCTCTTTTAATCTGTAGATGTCATAAGCAGTTGTTGAAAAGTTATCCCCATTAATAAGAAGTTATTAATAACTTCTTGCCAGCATGGCGAAAATTTGATGTTTAAATATCGAATGAAAATTAAAACGCTGTTACTGTGAAAAAAAAAAGCTACACGTGATCCGAATAAATATTATTATTAGTGGGAAGTAATGAGTCAGTGTTGGCGATAAGAAATTTTTGAGTTGAAATTGACAATGTCTGAATGTTTTCCTCAGCTATGCCTTTTGAAAGACATACTGAAACAAACCATCTGAAGATAAACTTCTGTTTATTCTCTATTAGTTTTGCATTGCTCATGGTATTATTTTATTCATTTCATTTTGAAATGAATAAAATAAACACCACAAAGTGTATATGAAAAAGTGACAAACCTATCAAAAAGTTTATAATTTTTTAACACTACACATTTGTAATACTTCTTTTCTGCACTCCCATATTTTCAAAGACAAGACCACTTCTAAACTTTAGGACCACTTTTTGTGAACCTGAAGAACTTCATTTGTTACAGAAAGATTTCAGGAGATAGTTGTTTGAAATTACAGCCAAAGAAGAGCCGGTGTATATTTTATCTACAAGCAGATCATTATATTTGCAAGCATACCAGTCTATTATATCTGAAAATTGCATGTGATGTTCTGATCTTTTTTGCTTGTTTGCATGGTTAACTGTTTAACTGCTAAACCCAACTTTTATATTCATCAGTTAATATTTATTTGAACCATGCCTTGTATTCTGCTGTGGTGTTTTGGCTAATTCCTCTTTTATTCAATTGACTCCCTACTATACCAGCCTTGCTTATACTTTGCCGCCTTTACTAAAAATTGTGCCAAGCAAAAACAGACATAAAATAAAATAAAAATAATTACTCCTAAATATTTCAACTACCTACAATTGGGCCGTATGACTAGGCCTTCTAAATTATGGTTTGTAACCATTGTAAAATGTTTATACCTCCATATTTGAGCATTTTGGGTCAAATATCATCGACTGTTGTTGCTTTTCCATATTCCAAATTTCTAATAACTTTTTACCTTTAGCATCGCAATATTGCCATTATCCTTCTGGATATTTCCCAACTATTCTGTCACCTGATTCTCTCATTTAATAGTTATTAAAAGTATTGACTCCAAACATTAAAATATCCTTAAAAAGTCTCTAATGCCATATTTTGTCATCTCTTATTCTTCAGTAGAGTATTTTTTCAATTTCTAAATTTCTTTAGTAACCTCAAGAACATTTTACATTCTGACCAAAGTCTTCTATGACTTCTGTCAGTGGCTCACCCAGGGATGGGGCCCTGACCCAACCCCCCAAAAGAAAAAGGAAAAAACACTAGAAAATTTTCCGAAAATCTTTTCCTAATTAAAATTCATTTTTTTAATTTATGTTGCGTTGTGTCTTCTATTTCTATACTACTTATGAATTAACGATCATTGCAGATGCTCAGTAATTGGTTGTATGCGATGCGTAGTGTGTATTTTCAAATCGTCTACTCAACTCCCCCCCCCCCAATATTAAATCCTGAGTGCGCCACTGACTTCTGTTAAGAATAGTTGCGCTTCATTTACTGATTTATTTCCTAGGAACTTTCGATTCGATTTCTTCTTTTCCTGTCTATTTATCCTCTTAATCAACAGTACTTTGATTTTTCTATCCTTGCATCCGAATATGCAAGAATATAAAAATCAAATGACATATTCTCTTTAATGAGTCAAGAAACACAAGTTTTCTTCAGATTAGAAATATATACACGTTTACACAAGAATATTTAATTTGCCAAATATTTTGGTCTGAATATTCAGACCGAAATATTTGACAAATTAACAAATTAAACATTATTATTTTTTAACACCTGATTCTCTGTTTAATTTGTTAATTTGTCAAATATTTCGGTCTGAATATTCAGACCAAAATATTTGGCAAATTAAATATTCTTGTGTAAACGTGTATATATTTCTAATCATTATGTCACAAGTATCGTTAAAGAAACAAGTTTTCTTCATAATTTGCTGTTGCAGAGGTGATTAAAGATTAGTTTTTGTTTACATTACATTTTTTCTAATAAAATTGCATATTTTGTTCTACAGTTCTCATATCCATGGTTACACAACTTGGGTTCTTTTCAAAACTTTCGTACAAGTTTCTCTTTGCAGCGTGATCCAGTTTTATCCTGCTCTAAACTATATAGGTGGTGATCACATAAATTAACTACATAGATGATGATGCTGTGCCGATAATATATATCGTCTTTCTTCTCTTCTCTCTGATTCCCGACGCCACCTTAAGCCTCTATATATGGCGTCGCTGGACCTCCAAAAAGCCTCTGATAGCGACTCCCTTCCTGCTCTCCTTCGAGCGCTGTTTATTGCTGGATGTTCAGAACCTTTTCTTTCCTATGTTATGGAGCTATACTTGGGTAGCTCCATCACTATCATTACAGGGTCCCGTGCAACGTCTATTCCTGCAGTGCAGGGTGTTCACCAGGATGATCCTATATCTCCCATTTTCTTTAACTGCGTCATAGATGAGTTTCTTCATTCTCTTCCTAGCCATATAGGCTACTCTCTAGGGCACTTCTTCCTTTAATGCTATGGCCTTTGCAGACAATCTTATTCTCATAGCCTTTACTAAGATAGGCTTGCAGGAACTCCTTGACCGGGCAGTTGACTTCTTCTCTATTCGAGGCCTTTCTATTAATGTAGAGAAATCCTGCACTTGTCCCCTCTGGTCATGACAAGAAGCTTAAGGTCAAGACTACAGAGTTTTCCCTGCATGGGAAGCCTTTGCATGCTTTGACCATCCTGGAAGAGTGGAAATGCCTCAGTATTATGTTCACCTCAAAGGGAAGGTCTTCTGTCCCATCTTTCCTAGAAGCTGGGATCGCTTCTTTGAGAAAAGCTCCTCTCAAGCCCCAGCAAAGACTGTTTCTCCTTTCCTACTATCTCCTACCTCGCTTTTACCACAAGTTGGTGCTTGGTAGAACATATATCTCGGTACTATCCCGAGTGGACAGGGCTATCTGTTCAGCCACGAGATCATGGCTCTGACACTCCTACTGCATATTTCCATGCGAGGGTGAAGGATGGTGGGCTGGGGGGTTCCACTACTTAGATGGCGGATCTTATGCCTTCGGCTATCAAGAATCACACACTGTTAGAACTATCTTCTTTCCCCCCATCTGCAGAGAGGCTTTCTATAGCCCATTAATACAAGGAGACTTTAGGCGGGCTAAAGGCTGGTCCCCTTATCAAGGTACTTTAATCGAGTCAGTATACACAGAACACGAGATGGGCATCTCTGTTGCACTGTTCTGTAGATGGTGCTCCTTTAAAAGTCATATCTGGTGTCTCCCCAGCATGATTGGGTAAGGGATGGCACCAGACTCCTCCCTGGGTTCGAGTATATTGACTTTATCAGGACGAGGATCAATGCCCTGCCTACTCGAGCCTGCACAGCTCGATGGAGTAGTGACGACTCCAACTGTAGAGCTGGCCGCCACTACAGTGAGACATTGTCTCATATAGCCCAGTTTTGCTTCCACACCCATGGGGTCCGCGTGAGGAGGCACGATGCCATGGTCTCCATTCTGAACAACCGCTTTAAGAACAAAGGTTGGGAGACTGCGGTGGAACCACATTATAGGACCTCCGCAGGTGTACGTAAGACAGACTTAGTGATTAAAAGAGGCAGTGACATTTGGGTAGTTGATGCCAAGGTGGTGGGAACAGGGAACCCACTAGCCTATAACCATAATAATAAAGTAAATTATTATAGAAATAACCCAGATCTAGTTAGTAAGATACAGGAGGAGCATGGAGCAACTCCAAGGTTTACCAGCGCCACCATCTCTTTATATATATGGCATATGGTGTGCAGATAGTTATGACTTAAAACAGCTTGGGCTTACGCAAAAGGATATAAAAGTTCTCTCCTTGAGGGCCCTACAGGGCACACTGGTGGCATGCGTTGCCACCAGAGAATGACTACTATGATAACTCGAACAGGCATAGGCCTATATCAAGTCTGGACGTGATGTAAGGATAGTACTGCCCATAAACAGTACAAAGATTAATATTAAAAAAAAAAACAGTAATGTAGCAAGGATCAATTGAGTAACAGTGGATCAATCCTTGGTCCACTGTTAACTCAATCTATACATTAATGATATCAGGAAGGATTTGACAGGTTGTATGCAAAAATAGGGTACTTTAGTTTGATTAGTTTTCAAATGTTATATTATATTGGTGGGAATAAACTAGAGGAAATTGATCAGGCTATGGATCTTGGAGTTTAATAGATAGAAAGTTGAAGTTCAACAGCCATTATAGCAAAAACTGCAAATACAACTCAGATAATAACTGTAATCCTGCTACGAACGTGCAAATATAAGGAAGTCATTTTCCTCTTTATACGGCCTTGATAAGACTTCACTTGGACCATTGTGCACAGGTTTGATCTCCTGGGGTCTGTGATGATTCTAATGCAGTGGAGAGTGCAAAGAAGAGTGTTAAAATGATATCAGGATTGTGGAATACAGACACTAGCAAACAAGAGAAATAGTGGGTGACAGGATTGAGACTTACAAACTTCTGAAAGGATCACACAGGATTTCAGCAGATGAAATTTTTCATTTGATGGAGGGTGGGGAAAGGACGAGAAGGCATCCTTGGAAGTTGAGAATGAAAGCCATTAAGAAGGGGGATGAGAGCTAAATTTTTCTCTCAGAGTGATGTGTGATTAGGATGGAGTGCGATTGGATGTGGAAATGAATAAAATCAAGAACAGAATGAGCTAACGCAAGTAATATGTGGCCTCCCTCGATGAATCCCTTACTTCCTCTTAATAATAAACTAATAGTAAAGGAATTTATTTCGAAACAAGATTGCTCTAGGATTAAACAGGTTCTTTTTATTACATACAAATTCAAATACATTTTTAGTATACTTAGGTTTTATAGTCGATTTTTTATGAAAGTAGGATAGTCTCCTGGAAGAAATCCTGCTTTTTTTTTTCACGTAACTCAGAGAAACAGAAAGTAGAATTTAAAACGATATTGCCAGCAGGATTAGGTAGCGAGGAAGCAACATGGGCACAGCAGAGAGGACTTGTCAGCCTTATTCATGTTGTTTCTACCTAACTACGTAGCCTGGAGATTGCAGCAATCTTCTAGCAAAATGAAGATGGAGCAGTTACTCCTGGCTGCACTGGCAGGAATATTTGTAATTGTGTATTTTTCTGGCAGGCTTGTCTATGTCGACGGATGAAGAACCCCAATTTCCGGGAAGAAAAGCACTTCAACCATTGCATGAGACCGGCCTAAATTACCTTCACAGGAAAATCCCTGATAAAGGTTCCAACCAAAGTTCATTGTCGATAACAAATTTGGATTATTTTGAACAGCCGAAGTAACTAAAGGTTGGTAATACATTACGTTTGTTTTTTCTGGAGGGTTTGCTTGTTTTTTGAAATGAAAAATCGATGTTGACGGGAGGAAAGTTGTACATATTTTGCAGTTTATGCAAAATCAAATTCCTGGGATTCCGAGTGAGTGAGTGAGTGAGTGAGAGAAACGGCTAAGTCATTAAAAACAAGATATGATTACGTTTTGGTAACACAGAAGGCCAAGAAATTGTTCTCACGTCATTGGGGAATGGCAAAGGGATCATTGTTTAAGGAATGGTTACAGAAGATTTTGAAGATTGGAACATTTGAGCACTACAAAGTTTGTCACACGAAGAGGAGCATACTATTATCAGCGAAACTATAATTAAGATTTTTACTTCGTGAGAAGTCATTCGTGTATAGCAGGAAGAATGCAAGTGAAAGTATGGAGCTCTATATTCTGACATTTATGGGGAAATCTGACGAGAGATAACCATCAGCCATGAGATGAAGTGAACGACCAGATGTAAGTTGGAGAGCATACCTAATTTTCAGATCCAATCAACTGCTTTGGATATGTCAGCAAGAATAACTATGTCCCTTGCTTCAAATATTCCATGGCTTGTAACCATAAGTGAGCAATGCCATCTAACTCCACAGTGAATCAAAAACTGTCATCCACATTGTTGGTCACTGATTAATTTGTGGAGTTCCAGGTACAGAAATTGGTTACTGTACTCAAATAACTATATAGAGATTATTCATTTTGATCTCTCTAACAAAAGCGGAAAAAAAAAGTTGAAAGCAGTTTTTTATCATGTGGGTATTTACTTAAACCAGCTAATTAACACAAAAGTGGCATTTTGAAAAGTTCCAAGTACGGATAAGTTACTATCATTTTGTTTTTTAAATGGAGAATTTAAGTTTCTTATCAGCCAGGATATAACATGAATCCACACATTATTCCTTATATCATTTGCTTAAGATTATATTTGATATTTTATTTTTTAAAAAAGTTAAGAAATGAATTAAGTCGACTAACTTTGTCAAATAGGAAGAAAAATAAACTTTAATGTTTTAAGAAGAAAAAGGCAAGCTGCAATCAATAGGGCTGAAATTCCCCGTCTTATTCCACCAGCTTGGCAGCGGAGGTTCACAAGACAATCGCAACAGATTATGCCAGTTGGTAAGTAATTCTTCTAAACTGAATAGTGTATATGCTAGTTGAAGGTTGCTCTGTATAACTTTCATTTTATCTACTGCTGCATATTTTTTTGATTTACACTCAAATTGGTTGTCTTAAAATGAAAAAAAAAAGGACATCCTCTTCATTAAGCTTGCAATTAATACATATACAAATAAATTCTAGATGAAAATAATAATAAAATAAATAAAATAAGTATTCCAATTCTCAAACAAAACAAAACTTCTGAAATCAATCCAACTGTTTTTTTCTCTTTCACTTCTGAAACTGCTTCAAGAAAAATCAAGGAAACAGCAATTTATGCCAATTTTTCTTTTTTATTCTTTCTAATGTTTAATGTTTTTTCCCCCCTGGTTGTTATGTTTATAAAATCAGAAAGAAGTTTATGTTTTCTCTGTAATTTTTTGTTAAACAGAACATTAAAAAAAGGGGAATAATTTAATTTTTATGATAAACGTCATATCTTAATAGATCTTGGAGTAGAAGTCTTATCAACGTTATGCCTTTAGGCAACATCATCCTACAGAACAAACTAGGCATACAAATCTTTTGATAATCTGAAAGCTTTGTATATTTGCACAATCCTTTCACACTGGATGAACGTTTCCTTTTCTTGTCTGAAAAATATTGGCCAATATACTAAAATTTTCTCCTTAACAACCACAGAATAATATTGTATTTATAATAAATTTAGTTTAATCCTTTATCCAAGTGTGAGCAAACAAAGTTTGCGCCTGAAAGTATCTTCAGGACTGGGGTAAGGTGGTGCAACACCAGAGCGACTCCTTGCAAAGGTGGAGCAAGCTACTAACACTCCTATCTCAGTATTTCCCATAATGCAAAACACATCTCCTTGCGGATATGTCTAATGTTATGCATTAAGGGAAGGGCAACTACCCAGACTAGTTTCGACCTTTATTGAGGTCTCTTCAGTGGGAGCATGCCCTTCCCTTAATGCATAACATTAGACATATCCCCAAGGAGATGTGTTTTGCATTATGGGAAATACTGAGATAGGAGTGCTAGTATCTTGCTCCACCTTTGCAAGGAGTCTCCCTGGTGTTGCACCACCTTACCCCAGTCCTGAAGATACTTTCAGGCGCAAACTTTGTTTGCTCACACTTAGATAAAGGATTAAACTAAATTTATTATATTCTAACCAAGTGTAAAATAAACTTTCAAATATTGTATTTAGTGCATATTATATTAGCACATCTCAATGCTTATTGTGAATAAGCATTGAGAAATAACTTTTGCTAGAATCTGTTGACAGTTCATTTTTTAAACTGATAATAGATTTCTTTAGATTTACATTCTCTGATTGTTCTTGACTGTTGAACCATTCATATATAAATGCTGTTGAACATTTATATGAATCTATTGCTCCCTTCTTTTCATTTATTATCATTGTCCCCATAAAAAGTCAAATATCCCATTTGAATCCATACAATATTATACAGCTGCTCGCAATATACCAGGCTGTTTATTTTATGAGAGTATTAACATGCATACACTTGATATAAGCTGCTATTTAAAATTATCATGTTTTCTTCTTATATTCACAAACAACGTGAATATGTACAATAAACTTCCAAAGTAAGGAAAGTTTAATGTGTTAAAAAAAATAATTAGTTCTTGACATCTATTGAAATATAATGCATTGTAATTCTTGAACTTGATAAACTGTAACTCCAAGTTTTATGGCTCTGTTGCCATTAGAGAACACTAATGAATTTTGATATTTCATAATATAACTTTATGTAAGTAAGGAAAGAATCATCTATGTGCCAAACTGCTCTCCCCTGGATGGGATCAAGAATTTTTTGGGAGGGCTTTTTTTGTTTTGTTTTTTAAATCCCACATATACAAGAACCTATGGCACATTAAGTGCCATGTGTGTGGTGCAAGTAAGGACTGAGAGAGAAGAAATCTATTGACATTTTTTCTTAAGAGTTGGATGATCAAATTATTGCGAAACACTACGAAGAAAGGTGTTCCAGAAGACAGAGGTAGATGGAATAAATGAGGAAGAGAAGAAGCTGGTTCGATGTGTTTACAGTTATACTGAAAAGAGATGTTGCACCACACCTATGGCACATTAAGTGCCATGTGTGTGGTGCAAGTAAGGACTGAGAGAGAAGAAATCTATTGACATTTTTTCTTAAGAGTTGGATGATCAAATTGTTGCGAAACACTACGAAGAAAGGTGTTCCAGAAGACAGAGGTAGATGGAATAAATGAGGAAGAAAAGAAGCTGGTTCGATGTGTTTACAGTTATACTGAAAAGAGATGTTGGGACAGATGCTGCTGCTACTGCTCTTGTTTTAACAGACCCAACAGAAAGAGGAGGAATGATGCATGCCAGTTTGCTGGAGTATTGAACATGGCTGAAACATTGCACTTGTGAAATGGAGACTGAAAAGTGAGTCAGTAAGGAAAGAATCATCTATGTGCCAAACTGCTCTCCCCTGGATGGGATCAAGAATTTTTTGGGAGGCTTAGGCCCACCACAAATGTGTAAACAGTATTCTAAGGTGGGTGGATTTAAGATTTATATAGGGTTAGTAATTGGTTGGGTGTAAAATAGCTTCTTGAGTAGAAAAGGATGCCTAGTATTTTAGAGGCTGAGGAAGCTACTGATGTGATGTGTTTATGCCAGGAGAGTTTGGAGGCATTGGCTGCAGGTGATCATGAAACTTGGGATGTCTGAGAACCTATATGGTTTATCAAAAGAGTAGGATGAGTGGAGTATACTATCATTAGCAAAGCAGTAGATAGGATTATTGGTGGCTGAGAGTAGGTCGTCTATATCAGCGCTTCCCAAACTGTGGGCCGTAGGTTTTGTTGAGGGGGCCGTGAAATAATGAAAACAAATTTAAAATGTTTTAAGACTAAGTAGATTTTTTTATTTTAAAAGAAACGTATTTTAACTTTTATTATTTATTATTTCTTTTTTTTGTTATTTTTTATATTTTAATGGAAAAATTCACACATTGGTGCTGCGTATTTCGGCGCTTAATGAATATTAGTAAATATTGCTTATTCATATGTTTCATTTCAAAGCAGTGGTTAATTGTATTTACTTCGAAAGCTCCAAATCTTCCCGTCCCTTTCATCAATCAGGGACTGTTGATATTGACTTTATATACATATCAAAACTCGTTTTATATTATGACTGTCATCCAAGATAGTTTTTTGTTACCAATAAAAGTTTTGCATATACTTCACAAATGAAAAAAGCTTAAACAAGTTCATGTGAGGACATAGTTACTCGCTTCCAGTAGTAAACAGCACCCCTCCCTAAAAGCCACTTGCTGCAGAGGCAATAAAAACAAGTACTTTTATTATGCCAGTGAATAAGGTATGAGCAGTCTGTGTAATATATTTCTCAACAAATAGTGCAATTAGAGACAACTGGGATAAAAACACACTAATTAATGAATCACATGTCCTGTCATACAGAAACTATGCTATATAGACTGAAACAAAACCATATTGGTGTCGAGGCTAGCTGGTGAACGGACGTGCTATCGGAGAGCTCCTGAGAGATTTGTGTTTATTGTTGATTTATTGATGTTTTGGATTCAATTTAATGGACTTAAGTGTGTAATTTTGGTATATTATTGGAGCTTTATTAGCGTGGTTAGTGTTACTAAAGTGTTTTATAACATAATCTATGTCGGGAAGTCGCCGATAGATGAATTCGTAATGTGTAGTGTTCGTGCAAGCTCCAGATAAGATAAGTATCATTTTCAGTTATCGATACAAATTACTTAATATTGTGTAGTTTTGTTTTGTTTGTGTTGCGTATTTTAGTGCGTCTATTTTTGGTGTGTTATAACGTATAATTTGACAAAACACGTTGCAAATAAGTATGGCATCTGTGCGAAGGAAAATGGCGGCCAGTAATGATGGTTCGCTATCGTTATCAAAGAACGGTAGCATAAAAGAAACGAGTCAGTGTACTAGATGTGAAATGTACGCTTTGCGTAGAAAATGTAGGGAGAATGAGGAATTGAAGTGTATTTTGGATCGTGAGTGTGATATTTTTGGCAACCTTCAGAATGAAGGAAATAGGGATATGACAAGAAACGGCAAGGCCATAATTGCGAAAGACTTTATGCGTGGGTTATGTATGACGAGTGGTGTGGAATTTGTGGATGTGTGGAGTGAGTTTGATGGGCGAAAGGATCTATATAAGATGGATGGCTTGCATTTGAATGGTTACGGTGTAAGAAGACTTGAGAAAGTGTTGCTGAATGTAGTGGATGTGCAAATTCAGGGAAACTAGATTTGTTAAGGGGGGGGGGAGTAGATATACAGTCCTTATGGAGGCAGTTGAATGTAAGAATGGATATAATATGCCAGAGCAAGGCATATTATATCCATTCGACATAAGGCATCAAGGTAGGGTTGGGGCTAATGGGGGTCTTAAATTCATGTACACTAATACTAGGAGTATTAGGAACAAGAAGGAAGAGTTTTTGGCCATGGTTGGCACTTCCAGACCACAGGTTATAGGTATTAGTGAAACATGGCTGACTGTAGATGATATAACTAGTGGGATTGAATGTGATGGGTATAGTGTGTTCAGGAATGACAGAGAGAATAAAATGGGGGGAGGAGTATTGTTGATGATAGCTGATGAGCTACAGACAAGGAGAATAGAAGTTGAATTGCAGGATAGAGAAAAGAGCACATTTGAGGCCATTTGGTGTGAGATTGTGGCTAGCAGAACTAAATATACAATTGGGTGCTGCTATAGACCAGGTGATGGAAAAGATGGTGGTGACAGTATGCACAAGCAAATAGAAGAAATGGGTGGAAAGAGGGTGATTATTATGGGAGATTTCAACTATGGTCGCATTGATTGGAGTGAGGAGAGGACACACGGGAGGAAGGAACTGGATTTTATGCGGTTATTAAGGGATAACTATCTGCGACAGCATGTAATGGAAAATACTAGGGGTCAGAGAGTGCTTGACCTAGTAATTACATCTGAGGATTTGGCTGTAACAAATATGACCACATTGCCACCAATCGGTGAGTGATAATAGGGTCTTAACTTGGGAGGTGGCTAAAGGTGTAGAATTTTCAATTAAGACAGGGTACATGTGGAATTATCGGGCTGGAAAGTATGACAAGCTTAGGAGTTTGATTGGTTCAGTGCCATGGCATGTACAACTGCAAGGACTAGAAGTTGCCTAGTGCATGGGAGGTAGTTAAGAAGTGCTTGCATGAAGCAATGGCTGACTGTATACCTAGAGTCCGAATAATAAATCAAGTAGGGGTTAAATGGATGGATAACACCATTAAGCTTGAGCTGCAAAAAAAGAAACAACTATGGAGGGAATTTAAGGAGAAGGGTGACCGGCAGGCACATGAACAGTATAAAGCGCAGGCCAGAAGGGTGACGAGTGTGGTAAGAAAAGCAAAAAAGGATTACGAAAGAACATTGGCCATGCAGGCTAAAGAGAATCCTAAACAGTTTTTTAGATATGTAGCAAGTAAAAGGAAAAATGTACATGGCAGATTGATTTTAAAGAATGCCGATGGTAGGGAGGTAACTGAATCAGTTGAGATAGTTGAGTTACTGAGTGAACACTTTGCAAAAGTATATCATCCAGGTGGTGACATTGCAGAAACGAATAAACCAGTAGATTATACGGGAATTGTGGTTAATGAAGTGGAGGTGAGTAGTCTATTGCATAACCTCAATGTCAATACATCTGTGGGAATGGATGGTATACCAGCTCATGTTGTACGAGCAGCAGCTAAAGAAATGTCAGTACCCTTGACCATTTTGTTTAATTTGAGTCTCGGGTCTGGGTTAGTCCCGAGCGGGTGGAAAGAGGGGAAAATAGTTCCACTGCATAAAGGTGGTTCCAAGACTGCTGTTGTAAATTACCAACCGATTAGCATATCAGGAATCATTGTCAAGGTCTTAGAGAAATTAGTCAAGAAAAGAATACAGGATTGGACAGATGAAAATGGGATATTGTATGGGGGACAGCATGGTTTTGTGAAGGGTAGATCATGCCTCAGTAACTTGCTCACGTTTTATAAGTGACGGCTGAACTGGATACGGGTAATGGGTTTACAGTGATACTACTGGACCTTGCCAAGGCCTTTGATAGAATACCACATGGAACCCTAATCAGTAAACTGAAGCAGATGGGTATAGATATAGGGTTGGTGAGATGGATAGGAGAGTGGTTTATTCAGGAATGGAGTCTAAAAGACGTCTTGTGACTAGTGGAGTGCCACAGGGCTCTGTTCTTGGACCACTGCTTTTCAGTTTGTTCATCAATGATATTGGAAAGGATCTGAGAGGAAGTGTTCACTTGTTTGCTGATGATGCAAAGTTGGGTAGAGCAATTGTGAGTGCACAGGATGTCAAAATTTTACAGGATGATTTGGATAGTTTGGAGGACTAGGCTAGGAAAAATGGATGTCAATTTAATGTGGCAAAGTGTAAGGTTATGCACTTTGGGGTGAAAAGAATAGCAGCAGTATATCACATTGGTGGAACCATACTCCAGGAGATTGATGAGGCCAGGGATTTGGGAGTGTTGGTGGATAGGGAGTTGAAGTTTAGGGGGCACATTGCAAAAGTAACTAAAACAGCTCACCAAATCACTTGGCTTCTGAAAAATACTTTAACATGCAGAGACGAACAAGTTGTTCCTCTGTATCGAGCCTTGATAAGACCCCATCTGGACTTCTGTGCCCAGCTATGGGCACCAGGGTTTCTTCGTGATGGGGAGGAAGTGGAGAGGGTCCAGAGACGAGTGACCAAGATGATAGCAGGTCTGTGGAATGAACCTTATGAGAATAGGTTGAAGATTTGTGGGTTGCAGAAATTGGACGATAGGCGAAGGAGGGGCGATATGATTGAGACATTCAAATTACTGAAGGGTTTTTATAAGATTGATCCAGAAGATATTTTTGAAAATATGACTGGTGGTGGGAGGACTAGGGGCAATGCATGGAAGCTGGGCAAGAGCGTGGTTGACAAGGGTGTTAGAGCTAGGTTCTTTACTTGGAGAGTGGTAAATGAGTGGAATAAGCTTCCAGAGTCTGTTGTGGGTGCTACGACCGTGAATGAGTTCAAGGCAAGGTATGATAGATACTGTGTGAATGTTGAATAGTTGTTCTTGACATGATGTTAGGGCCTCCCTCGATGAGTCTGTCGACTCCTTGGAGTTTCCCGGAACAATAATAATAATATAATAATAATAATAATAATATGTTGCACAGTATCTTAACTAAAAACTATTGTTATTAATTAGATGTGTGTGTGTTCGATTTCCCAAGGCAGCAATAAAATTCAACCGAACGTGCTAAAATTGTAAACGTGTTAAAATTCGTAAAAGTGTTAAAACTAAGTAATATATACATAATGAATGTTATGGCAGTTTCACATATGGAATTCGGTTGAAGAGAATTAGCATTTCAACTCAATTGTCAGCTATGCTTTTATTCCAAACATGCACGTTTTAAAAACCTGCCTCTGCTGTCTGTTTCGTGTTAGGCTTAATTACCATAAAGGGAGAAAAGTCACAAAAGAGAAAAATGTTCTTGGTCTGGGGATTCCCTTATTCAGGTAATATTCACTAATTTCATGTTATCAGTCTGCGCTGTGCCAGTATCGGTAAGTGGTGATATTATTTGATCTATTCTATGGTAAAAAATTCAACCCTGAGATGGATATGTGGCTGATAAAAAAATAAAAAAAAATCCCGCGAACAATCAGAAGAAGCAGAAACAGACTCAAAAAAAGGACAGTATTTCATATTTTACCAGAACAGCCCGCATCATCTTCAGAACCAAACGGTAAGAGGCAAAGAATGTAATATATGCATTTGATTTTTGCAATATTCGCTGTGTATGTTTTGTATTGAATATAAATACAATAAATATTATAATAATATCTCTATTACGATTTTTTTTCAAGGGGGGCCGTGAAATATTTTAATTTTTGCAAAGGGAGCCCTGACATCCAGAAGTTTGGGAAGCACTGGTCTATATAAAGGAGAAAGAAAGTAGGTGATAGTGTGATGCCCTGGGGGCATTCTGCATTGGTGGCAAAGATTGAAGATGGATGCTATCTACCATGACATGCAGTGAACAAGAAAGAATGCTGGTTATCCACTTACAAATTCCAAACATGCTCAAATGCCTTGGAAATGTCAAGGGTGGCAGCACACATCTCTTTGAACTTTTCCATGGCATGTGTCCAGTGGTGGGCTATGTCGGCTGTGGATCTAGATCGGCAGAATTCATATTAGTGGTTGCTGATTGGCCTCTTGCCAATCAACTGGCTGGTCTCTTGTAGTGGAAGGTTTATTACATGAATACAATAAATGCAATTCTAAATCTTAATAACACTTGTACATAAGAGTAAGATTTTAATAACATAAAAAATGTTATTAAAATCTATACATGAGCCTTTTTTATAGTGATAAAAACAAGTGACTTTCTTTCATTTAATTATTGTGAGAAACTAAATAGACTTCATGGGTTATTATTTCTATAAATATATTGTTAGGTTTTGTAATAACATTAAAAATGTTATAGTTGAAAATATTTAAAAGAAGAAAGTATATAAATTATATCTACTAATCTGTTTTCCAATTTATCTAATTCAAAACTGTTTAATTTTGAAAGTAAGCTAATCATCAAAACAACACATGTGATATGAATATTTGAATGATGATTAACATTAATGTTAATCATCATTCAAATATTCATATCACATATATCAGAGATTAAAATGTTAGTAATCAACAGACTGACATATCTTTCAGCCTTTCCACAAAAAAAATTTTCATTAAAATGAGCAATAACTAAGGATCTCACTACTTATTAAGAAGCCTAACCATTTCAAAACATACTGTACATGAGCTGCAATGTTTTCTTCAGACATCATTAAAAATGCAGATTAACTTTTCAAGATTAGTAAGTTGTGGAAATTCTTCATTTTTTTAGAAGCAGAGCAAAATCACTGGCATTTTCATTATGGCTTATAAATAAAATTAGCTACTGTATTGAATTCTTCAATTAGTCAGTTGTAGTACAGAAGCAGATGTCATGTAGAAAATGCTGTGCATTTTCTATGGATATTTTTGTGGTCATTGCTAATCCAAACTGGCATTGGCAGTTCTAAATCAGTTAAAAGTTCATCTGTGACTACACTCTACACTTTGCCACAGATGAACTTGAAACTCGCAACAAATTTTTCTCCTTTATTCTCCCTCTACCCATCCTTTGGAAGAGCCTTTTCTCCCTTGTACTTCCTAAAAAGTATTATAAGACAAAGTCTTCAAATTCAATGGAATAAGTTTCTTCTTTATCCTCACCTTTTTTACCCACAATATTAACATACTGCAGATTGAATGACTGACCAGTCATCATATTTGGGCATACCATATTAAAAAAATGCCAAAAAAAAAAAATAGCTAACAGAATATAAAACAGTTCTCAAGCTAGTTTTAAGATACATAGACTCACATTTCAACTGAATGTGACTCTTATCTATATATTACACATTAATCAAAAGCTAGCAAGTGTAGATATAAAATGTCTCAGGAAAATTAAAGAGATGAATAGATGGCATAAGGTACAATCACATAAAAAAACCCTGAAGGCATCAGAAAATATCATGACTTTATTAAGATTAAAGAATATGCAAGCTTAACTAATCAAGCTAATCTAAGATGGCAAGATTACTTAAAAGGATGGGAGGTGAAAGATTAGCAAAACAGAATGGGAAATGGAAGATGACCAAAACAGGTATATGAAACAGACAACAAAAAGAGAGAAAGACCGACACCAAGACGTGCTGATGAAATTAGGAGTTTTACAAACAGAAAAAAGTAAAAACCAATTAGAGACTGACATAAAACAGAAAACTGATGAAAGTTTCTGATAGAAAACTAGTCATGAAATCTTCATTGTTTCTGGTCCATTATAAGTATCTGTAGCATGAGTAGCATAGTTTGTTTTTATCAGTATAAATATGTTTTATATGGATAAGAAAACAAACAAATTCTTGATTTTATTTACTAATGAAATTAAAAATTTCATCTTTTATCTTCAAATGTTTAACTAAATTTCCATCTTTCCTTCTTCCATGATCCATAAGTGGATGTTTTGTTACAGTCAAATAACATTTACTGTCACTTTCTGACAAGATTACTACTGTATGTGCCTCTTACATGAACATGAACATGAGTAAATCTGCAAATATTGTTTCACTACATATTAAACAGTTATTAAACTGAAAAAATTTGTCTTCTTTTATAATCAACCACCACTGATTCTAGCAGTCTGGTTTTCTATTTGTTTCCAATATGAAAGAAAAAGTTTAAGCTATTTTTGGCAATGGAGAAAGACCTATTTTTTTCTTTTGATGACAAAGCTTAACAGCTGAATTTAATAACGTTTAAAATGAAGGATATTAATTAACATACATAAGTGGAGATTTCTGTGGTTTAGAAGTTCACATGGAATATATTCCGGTAATTGGACCACATTTTTTTTTTAATAAGCTATATAAAACACAATGAATTATTAAAAGACACGACAAGTTTCGTTAGTCGTTTGACTTACATCTTCAGGGGTAAAAGGTAACTGAAAGTTAAAACAACAAAAAAACATACATGTGTCATCATCATCAAATTCCTGACATTCACCCTCAAGGGGTGTACAGGATATGATAGTACTACATGAAAAATTTACATCATTACTAACTTCCTACTTACAATTTTCTGCCAAATCAATCTGTTACCTGTCAAAGCTACAACATTGTCAGATCTTATATTTATATATCTATCTTCTAAGGCACTTTTTACCATATCAATCCACCTATATCTTGGTCTTCTTCTGGGTGGTTTTCCTGCCAACCTGGCAGAGAATACTTGTTTGGCTAATCTTTCTTCGCCCATTCTGTTTAAGTGACCACACCACCTGAGATTAGCCCTGCTAATGCATTCCTGGATGCTGACAAAGTCAAGTTCTTTCCTAATATTTTCATTTTTAATATGATATTGCCATTGATCCCATCTGTTCACGCCCCTAATCTTTCTCAATACTCTCATATCTGCGGTCTCTAGTCTTTGGTCAAGTGTTTTACTTCTGACCCAGCTCTCAGATCCATAAGTTAAAATTGGGTTGAACACTGTCTTCTATACAGCTAATTTAGTGTTTTGACTAATTTCTCTCTTATTTCATATACATTTATTCAGTTGACTTCCTACCATACCAGCTTTGTAGATTCTGTTGTCTATTTCCATATTTAATTTACCATCTTCACTAAAAATCGTGCCTAAGTAACTGAAATGTTTTACTTGTTCTATAGGTTCTCCATTCACAATACAGCTGATATTTTCAATGTTTCTGCCTATTTTCATTATCTTTGTCTTGTTATTGCTGACCTTCATACCATATCTACCACAACAGTTATTCAATTTAGTCAGGGAATCTTGCAGACTTGTAGTGGATTTATTTAGAAGTATAACATCATCCGCATAAAGCAAGGAGCTGACATTAACATCTCCAATTTTGATATCCGGTTTAATACCACTTTCCTTCATAATGTAATCCATATAGATTATGAATAACAGAGGTGGTAATGTACATCCTTGTCTGACACCAGATTTAACATTAAACCATCTCCCTGTACTTCCTTCAATTCTAACTGCTGACTTACAACTCAAATAAAGACTATGTATCGCTTGATATAATGCTCCATTGACACCATATAACTGTAGCGTATTGAATAGCTTCTCTCTTGGCATCTTGTCATATGCCTTTTCCAGATCTAGAAAACTTAAATACAGTTCTTTGTTATATTCCCATGACTTTTCAACTATTTGTTGTAAAGCGAATATCTGATCCTGACCAGCCTCTATTTGGCCTGAATCCAGCTTGTTCCTCACCAACCTTCTCTTCCACAATCCTTCTCAACCGTTTCTCAAGCATACTGGCATAAATCTTACCAGGAACACTCAGTAGAGAAATACCTCTATAATTCTCACAATCAGTTTTATTTCTCTTTTTATATATGGGTACTATGAGAGCTCCACTCCAATCATCTGGAATTCGTCCTTCTGTCCAGGCCCTCTGAACTATGCAGTGTAGCCACTGTAAAACCTTTATACCTCCATACTCGAGCATTTGTGGTCTAATATCATCTACTCCAGCTGCCTTTCTACATTTCAGACTTTATCTACTTCAAGAATGGATATGTATTCCTGATTGCATGCCTGGTCAGTGTTTTTTATCACTGTGCTGTCATCACTGCTAGTTTCATTTAGCAATTTTTCGAAGTAATTACTCCATACTTCAAGGATTTTTTCATGTAGTACTGTCATATCCTGTACACCCCTTGAGGGTACATGGCAGGAATTTGATGATGATACTTGCTACAACATTGTCAAGGATATCTTTTTTCTCCAGTTTTCATATCACCTTTATCATCTCTAATTCCTTTTACAGCGCTATTGCCTCCATTTCTGAGCTTCTTCAACAACTTCCAGAATATCTTGCCGCCTTTTTGATATTTATTTTCCATGTTCTTACCAAAGTCTTCCCATGACTTTTGTTTAGCTTTCTTACGTTTATCTCTGTATTCTCTAAGAGCACAAGCTGACTTATTTGCCAGGAACTTTTGATATGCTTTCTTCTTTTCCTTCACTGCCTCTTTAACTTCATGTGTCTAGCAGGGAGTTCCGATTTTTCTATCCTTGCAGACAACATCACCGCATGCCTCTCTAGCAGAATCAATTAATGTTTTCTTCAGAGCTTGCCACTGAATCTTCAAGGTTTGATTCCTGTTCTCAAACTCTTTCATTTTTTCTTGAATAATGTTTGTATATTTTAGTCTACAGTTCACATCTGAGAGCTGCTCAACTTTTATTCATTTTAAAACTTTCTTACACGTTCTTTTCAATACGAAATTCAATTTTATCCTGCTTAAGACTAAGTGGTGATCACTTCCAATTTCAAATCCTCTGTACACTCTAGTGTCCTGCACCAGAGAGAAAACAAAACTATCAACAATAATATAGTCAATGAGACTTTTCTTTTACTAACACCATGTTCCAACATTTTTATGTTGGAATATGGTGTTAGTAATAACCAGTCCATGTCCTGAGTAGAAATCCAACAAGTATTTGCCATTATTATTAGCTTTGCTCTTTTCTCCAAATTTTCCCAAAATATTTTTGTATGTCTGACAATCATTTCCTACTCTGGTATTTAGATCCCTAACAAGGATAAACTTTTTGTTTTTCATTGTGTCAGTTGCTTTTTCTTTTAAAGTCTCAAAAAATTATTCCACTTCTACCTTAGAAGAACCTTCTGTGGGAGCAGAGGCACAAATAAGTCTCATTGTCCAGTTCCCGATTCTGATATTTGTCCACATCACTCTACTCGAAATTGCCTGCCATTCAAGAAGATTAGCCTCGTATTTAATGTTGAATACAATGGCTACTCCTTCTTTTCCTTGATTGTCATTGCCTGAATATAACATTTTGTATTTATTGCTCAGAAAGAGCTCACCAGTTTTGGTCTTTTTTGTTTCAGTCACCCCTATTTATGTTGATCTGATACCTATGTCTTGAAGGTAAATTAAATTATTTTTATTATTATTAAATCTCTATGGAGTCAAAAGATTTATCGTGGGAGGTCCCACCGTTTTACACACACACAGTTTATCATACATGCCTTAAATATGTTCATCGTCTCTGTGCTTACCACGCTTTCAGGCAATGCATTCCAATTACTCATCCATGCAAAAAACCTGCTCCTCACACTTCTCATACAGCTTCCAGGGATGGCCTCTTGTTCTCCCTATCTTCACCCATTCTATGCAAAGACCTATATTAATTTGGTAATAACCCCTTAACAACTTATATGTCTCAATCATATCCGTCTCCACCAATTTCTGTGAAATGCATTTTCTCACTCTGTCTTCACATCAACATTCCAGAGACCAGAAACAACCTTAGTCAATCACCTCTGGACCTTTTCCAATACATCTTTTTTAAAATCAGGTGACTAAATCTGTGCACAGTAATCCATATGTGGCCTGATCAAAGTCTTATACAAGGGAACCATAACATCCTTACTTCTACAAGTCAGTGCCCTCTGCATCATTCACATTACCCACTGTGCTGTCCTCACAATTTTAGCAATATGTCTGTAAAATTTTCCACAATCACTCCCAGATCTCACATCTCCTCCCCTCTTCCAAGATATTTCCACCGATCATGTACTCTACAACTTTGCTGCCCAAGATAGTGAAAACTTGACTAAAGTCTTGTTTAGGGCCAAGATGGTATGCAATTTAAAGTTATGGGTACAAGATAGCAATAAGTGCAGAAAATGCATGAAGATAAACAAGAATTTTAAAATCAATGATGAAAAAGTTAAGACTGAAAAGATGAATTTGTAAACTTTGGATTTTTAAAGAACTGAGAATAAAAAACTTATTCTCAGTTCTTATGAGATCCCCACATGCTTATTATATACACAACAAGCCAGCAATAAACATGATGGGTGCTGGCAGTTTAGCTAAGCTAAAATGTCATCAGATGAGTAAAACAGAAGACTAAATGTGAGCCAGCCATGTGCCTTTTTTGTACAAAGATTTTCAGTAATCTAAAGTATTCTATCCTTTTTATTTCACTTCCTTAGAGATTCAACTTATGTAGATTTATTTAATTATTTTTGGGTCAGAAGCAGATCATCTTTTTAGGCATATCCCAATGAACTGTTTTATTATTATTAAAAATGGTCATCAAGTCATCAGCCCAAGTAAATTTTTTTAATTTTCTTTAGAGAAATCTCTAGAGCTGAACTGATCCATATGACATGATGTATGCAATCTATCTGATGATAGCATTTTCTGCTAGTGAAATACAGATTTTTTTTTCTATTTCACTAGCAGAAAATCTTTTCTACAATTTAATGTGAATAATTCTGGGACTTAGTTTGATTTATTCACCATAACATTTTGATAAATTTTAATTAAAAAAAAAAATGTAAATGATCAATTCTTTGATGAATTAAATCATGTAAAATTACTCAAGTTTTAATGAGTACATTTTTTTGTTAATAAAGTATATTTGTTCTAAGAAATAAACTACATTTTTACAACTTACAGTAAACAGCTTGACTGCCAACCGACCAATATCAAGAGTTGTTGACTGGCCAGCTATTGTTGCTAAATATTTAGAAGTGACCTGTGATCGAACCACACTCCAAGCTTCTGATGAAGGCAATCCAGGTCAATGAAGATAATGTAATCCTATATATTTATTTTGTTAACATTTCCACTGGACATGCTTTGTATCAGCATGAAGTTCACATCCTGCTGCAGGACAGGGAGAAAATCATTGGTTCTAAGAAATATGTAAAAATGTCCAAATAATACATCTGCAGTTAGAAGGGAATAAAGAACAGTAAAAATTGCTGCATAACTAACAGTCCAATTTCCATCAAGCAGGTTGTTGCCAAGACGTTTTTAATGAGATATTGAATACTGGTGAAGTTCATTGTTACCTCAGAATGTAATTATTTGTTTAAGAGGTAAACCCTAATCTCCTTCTGGAAATAAAAAGAGGAGGGAAACTTAAATCAGTGCCTATGTCATAGTGTGGTAGTCTTTGTAACATGTGTACATATTTCTCCAAGAGACTTCTGTGTAAGCTTCCATATCTTGTATTATGATTTATATACCAGCATTTCTGTATATTAATTCAGTTTGTACAAAATCATGACATTGTGAAATTTCATCTGTGATTTCCTCTAGAACGTGAACTTTCAAGAAAGTGTTTTGAAAGGTAATTTTTTTGAAACCATACTTAGAAAACTGGTTTGATACCTTCTAAAGCATAGCAAATTTTATACTCCAGTCATGAAAGTATTATAACATACGTTTCTTAAAAAATTACAAAAAGAGATATGTACATGTGAATTTAAAGATAAAAAAGAGAAACCCTGTAAATCTAATAGATTATGAAATGCCATTACTAGGCCAATTATATATGTATAACATTCATAGTTCTTGTAATATACAATATGAATATCTTTTCATTCAGTCTCATCTTTGTTGGTTATGTGATTACTATATTACTATAATGAACATTAAAATGTGGAGTGCAGAAACATTTCTGCATCACTTACATAGAGTATCATATTGATTTACAGTGAGGTATGTGATATTTTACTCTATCCTCAATTCTTCGGTTAGAATAACTGGATGTTAGGATGGATATTCAGTGTTCGGATATTAGGTAAATGTCCTAATAAGCAACATCAGAATGATCAATTTTCGGCTCTTCAAATATAAAGCTGAAGTTTAGAAAGGTCAGTTCCAAAGAGTTAAAACATCACTTCATTCACTGTATTTCAATAAATCAAATTCAATGCAAACAATGATTAAATGTTTAATCAATGTTTACATTCACACAATGGTTGTGAAAAAAAAAATGAATTGATGAATTAAGTGTTAGTAGACCTAGTTGCTACATATGCTACAAATAATAGATAAGAGTGGCGATAATTATCTGAAACAAACCTTTCATGTCATTTTTTTTTTTTTTTTTGAAATATGAAATACATGACTATATATTTTAATAGGATTGCCTGAATGCTATTGCATCCTTTTGTAGAAGTCAATAACCATCCCATCCTGTCTTATACATATTTGCATATTAAATTGAATTACCTGTTATGGCCAAGTAACTTATTCAGCGACTATGCATTGTAAATTTGCTCATGGACAAGGAGCCATTTTAACTCTATTTAGCTTTTGTTTAGTGAGAGGCACGCAATCTCCACCCTTAGCCGATCAGAGTTGTTGTGTTAAGAGTCTATGTATCGACAGGTGTGTGGCTTTTGGTAGACACTGAAGGAACTTTCTAAAGGAACTTACTGTCCAAGAAAAGACATATGACAAGTGTATCCAGAAAAAGAACAGAGCTCTGGTTTTCAATTTCAACAGTGAATTGAATGCATTTGTGTTCATTCAGGTGGCTGAAGAGGGTGTTTAAAATGTCACAGCAGTGGGACCAAATGATGAACATATAATTTGGTCAACATATCTGAGCCATATTTTGAGTTTTAGGGGAATATAGAGCACATTGTTCAAAAGCTTCTATATAAAGTTATCAGAGTGAGAGATAGTTACAATACCATATACCTAAAACCTTCTTTTTTGTGGGTAAAAAGCATGTGCAAAATGCTTTTTACCCACAAAAATCAGTTCTGAAATGGTATTTCAATCATTATTAAAACACTTAAGGAATAGAACAACGTAGTTAGGAATATAAATTAAATTACACTTTAATAAATATTTTCCGATATTTCGGCAATGTCGCATTGCAATTTTCTAAAGGAACTTACAAAAAAGTTACGTGCAACGTAGGCATTACAACACAGAAACTGGGAATGAAAAGATGAAGCTATTGTTCTCCTAACAGTCCTGATGGTGCCCTCTAGCAGGCTAAGTAGGTGTTCTTGGGTATTGGGCTGAAGGTCTGCAGATGTAGGTCTCCCAAATTTGGGGCAGTCGCATACACCCAAATTTGTTGAGGTCTGGAGAATTTCTCAGGGCTGAGGCTGATTCCATAAAGAGTCTTTCAAATTTGTATTTGCTACGATGTATCACTGTAGCTTTCTTCCACCGTATTCTGTGGCGTGTATCCAGAGCATGGTCCGCAAGCCCAGAATGACTGTATTTGTGAAAACGGATGTAGTCCTTGTGTTCCAAAATTCTGATATTCGCTGTCCTGCCTGTTTGGCCAAAGTAAGACAGTTTACAACTGCAAGGGACCTGGTAAACACCAGGTAGGTCTAGGGGAAGCGGTTGGTCTTTAGTGGAGCGGATAAGGGATGCCAATTTTCTGTAAGGTTTGTAACAGGAGGTCAGGTCATGTTTTTTTTAAGATTTTGGTAATCTTTTCCGAGGTGCCTCGGATGTAGGGAATGGTGATGGAGTTAGGGTAATCCTTGTTGTGGGGGGGGGATCTGTGGTTTGTAGGTTCTAATATTTTTTGGATTTTTTTTGGGGGGGGGGGGGGGGTAGCCATTGGCTGAGAAAGTGTTGAGGATGTGATTTAGTTCAGTGTTTAGGGCCAAGTCGTTTGAACAGATTAGTTTAGCCCTGTTGTATAGTGTTTTCACTACTCCATATTGTTGTGAGGGGGGGGGGGGATTGTTGGTTAATGTATCTGCCAGTATGGGTGGGTTTTCTGTAAACTGAGAAAACCAAGGATCCATTAGGCTGGTGGGTGACTAGTGTGTCTAGGAAAGGCAGGCTGTTGTTTTCCTCTTTTTCCAGAGTGAATTTGTATCTGGAGCAGATACATTAACCAACATTTGTTGGTTAATGTATCTGCCAGTATGGGTGGGTTTTCTGTAAACTGAGAAAACCAAGGATCCATTAGGGCTGGTGGGTGACTAGTGTGTCTAGGAAAGGCAGGCTGTTGTTTTCCTCTTTTTTCCAGAGTGAATTTGATTCTGGAGTGTTGGTTGTTTAAGTGTGTTAAGAAGGAGAGAAGTGTTTCAGAGCCATGTGGCCAAATAGCGAACACATCATCAACGTAGCGAAGCCATATGGTTGGTTTTTGTGGGACAGAGGCTAAGGCTTTTTCTTCAAAGGTCTCCATAAAGAAATTGGCCAAGGGTGGGGAGAGTGGTGAACCCATGGCTGTCCCCTCTATTTGTTTGTAGAATTTTCCCTGCCAAACGAAATAGCCTGAGTTCATTGTGAACTGAAATAAGGCTGAGATGTCGGGAGAAAATTTAGCTTGGATTAGCTCTAAAATTTCCTTGAGTGGGACATTTGTAAATAAAGAGGACACATCAAAGCTGACCATTATGTCAGTATGTTGGAGTGTAAGGTTTTCTATGCTGGCTTTGAAATGGGCTGTGTTTTTTTATGTGTGATGGTGTGTTGCCAGTATAGTGTGTGAGCTCTTTGGCCAAATGTTTAGCTAATTTGTATGTGGGGGAATCAATGCCATCCACTATGGGATGTAATGGCACATTTTCTTTGTGTATTTTTGGGAGTCCGTAAATACGGGGGGGGGGGAAGAGTTAAACGGTTTTTAATCTGTTGGTAACTTCTACAGGCCAAGAAGTGACTCTCTTAAGGAGCCTGTGAAGTTTTCTAATTTGAGAGTTGGTGGGATTGTAATTGATAGGGAGGTAAGTGGCCCGATCTAATAGAAGAGCATTCAGCTTACCTGTGTAGTCCTTTTGGTTAAGTAATACAGTTGCATTTCCCTTATCTGCTTTTAACTCTATACCCCCCCCCCACCCCATATTTACGGACTCCCAAAAATACACAAAGAAAATGTGCCATTACGTCCCATAGTGGATGGCATTGATTCCCCCACATACAAATTAGCTAAACATTTGGCCAAAGAGCTCACACATTATACTGGCAACACACCATCACACATAAAAAAACACAGCCCATTTCAAAGCCAGCATAGAAAACCTTACACTCCAACATACTGACATAATGGTCAGCTTTGATGTGTCCTCTTTATTTACAAATGTCCCACTCAAGGAAACTTTAGAGCTAATCCAAGCTAAATTTTCTCCCGACATATCAGCCTTATTTCAGTTCACAATGAACTCAGGCTATTCCGTTTGGCAGGGAAAATTCTACAAACAAATAGAGGGGACAGCCATGGGTTCACCACTCTCCCCACCCTTGGCCAATTTCTTTATGGAGACCTTTGAAGAAAAAGCCTTAGCCACTGCCCCACAAAAACCAACCATATGGCTTCGCTACGTTGATGATGTGTTCGCTATTTGGCCACATGGCTCTGAAACACTTCTCTCCTTCTTAACACACTTAAACAACCAACACTCCAGAATCAAATTCACTCTGGAAAAAGAGGAAAACAACAGCCTCCCTTTCCTAGACACACTAGTCACCCACCAGCCTAACGGATCCTTGGTTTTCTTAGTTTACAGAAAACCCACTCATACTGGCAGATACATTCACCAACAATCCCCCCCCCCCCTCACAACAATATGGAGTAGTGAAAACACTATACAACAGGGCTAAACTAATCTGTTCAAACGACTTGGCCCTAAACACTGAACTAAATCACATCCTCAACACTTTCTCAGCCAATGGCTACCCCCCCCCAAAAAATATTAGAACCTACAAACCACAGATCCCCTCCCTCCCCCCACAACAAGGATTACTCTAAATCCATCACCATTCCCTACATCCGAGGCACCTCGGAAAAGATTACCAAAATCTTAAAAAAACATGACCTGACCTGCTCTTACAAACCTTACAGAAAATTGGCATCCCTTATCTGATCCATTAAAGACCAACCACTTCCCCTAGACCTACCTGGCGTTTACCAGGTCCCTTGCAGTTGTAAACTGTCTTACTTTGGCCAAACAGGCAGGACAGCGAATATCAGAATTTCGGAACACAAGGACTACATCCGTTTTCACAAATACAGTCATTCTGGGCTTGCGGACCATGCTCTGGATACTTGCCACAGAATACGGTGGAAGAAAGCTACAGTGATACACCGTAGCAAATACAAATTTGAAAGACTCTTTATGGAATCAGCCTCAGCCCTGAGAAATTCTCCAAACCTCAACAAATTTTTGGGTGTATGCGACTGCCCCAAATTTGGGAGACCTACATCTGCAGACCTTCAGCCCAATAGCCAAGAACACCTACTTAGCCCGCTAGAGGGCACCATCAGGACTGTTAGAACTATAGCTTCATCTTTTCATTCCCAGTTTCTGTGTTGTAGTGCCTACGTTGTGCGTAACTTTTTTGTAAGTTCCTTTAGAAAATTGCAATGTGACATTGCCGAAATATCGGAAAATATTTATTAAAGTTTAATTTAATTTATATTCCTAACTACGTTGTTCTATTCCTTAAGTGTTTTAATAATGCATAACCAACGTATAAGCCTGTCTACGAGAATCAGTATTGAAATACCAGAATATGGTACATGGTCAAAACAGGCTGTGATATCAGGCAGAATATCTCAATCAGTGAGAAATCTGCAAAAGAAGAATTATGCCACTGATTGGGATATTCCTGAAAAGAGCAGACACATTTAGCGCCTCAATGGAAGAACGACGGTACACTGTATCCTTCAATTGGAAACAGCTTAAGTTTGATTCTCGTCATGATGATGAGAGGATTCTTTATACGGGTTGTTTCAAATAAGATGAGTTAGCTGATATCATACAGAGGTAGCAGGGTTTTCTTCTGGAAACTTGGGTTTTTCATCCTGCATACAGACAAATCAGCTGTGAGAACACACATGATTTACAGATAAAAAATACTAGTAGTGGTGGTGGTGAGCAGAAGATGGTAGTAGTATTGTAATTGGAAAATTAGGTAGTAAGGAGAGATGGTGAGATGTATGTAATAACAGAGTAGAGTGCCCTACTGCAATGAGACCTTGAACTCCTTCGAGGTGTCACATAATAACAACATCAAACTAACTAATAAATAATTTTTGTTGCATGTGATGTTCTTAATTTTTTTAATATAGGAGGGGGGGGGGGGGGGAGGAGATGACCAACAAATGCCTTGAGTGTTGACTAGTGTTTTCGCTTGGTGACAATTGGGGCTATCAATACTTTCAACTATTGGTGGAAGTGGCAGGCTATTTTTGTGTATTTTGCAAGCATGGTAATACGGTTTTTTTAATGGTGTCTGATGGCTAAGAAGTGGTCGACTTAAGCAATTCCATGATTTTTTCTTAATTCATGGGTTATGTTTGACAAATGGATAAGTGTTGTTGTCAGAGACTGATTCTTTTTTTTTTAATGGAACTTTACCTTTATCACCTTTGTAATCAAGGCATTTTGCAAATATGACACCTAAAAAATAACACAGATTACGGTCAAACTCTAGTCATTCCATACATTAAGGTTATAAGAAAAAAAAATAAACAGATTACTACACAAATAACTAATGCAACCACTAAACTCTCTTCTCTACAAAATTAAAAAACTTATTTAAATTCTCTAAGGAATCCCATCCTTCTCCTCTGGACCACCCTGGTGTATCCAAATTCAATGCACTTCTTTTCATATATAGGTGAAACACAATTTTTATCCAGAAAAATGAACACAAATGACATCATATTTAGAATTTATGGAAAATCAGGCCTTTCTAATCTTGCTCTGGATACTCTACACAGCAGTGATTGAAAAGGCAGCTGTTCCTCATATCATATGCAAACATCATACAAATGCAAATTTAAAGAGGCCTGTGAAATTCAAATCAACCATCCTAATCTCAACAATAATAATGGCCTAAAAATCTCAAGAATATGGATGGCAGACATTTGTTGCTGTGTGTCTTTTGTTTCTAAGACTAGCAATCCAGGACTCTAAGTCACCTATTATTCTATGTAGTAACTGACAATAGCAAACCTGAGCATTATTTTAATCACTAAGCCATTACTAATATTTTTAGTTACAGGATAATGTGACTGAATTTGATCTCTGGCCAACAGGATGTAGTTTTGATGTAGGCATTCTTTTTTTTTCTTTCCCACCAGAGCTAAAGTTAGGAGGATAATGGATGACCAAATCAGTGATACTTTGAATAATGTTTATGAAACTGTAAAGTAACTATTTTTCTGTGTACATACATGTGCATATACTCTAGATCAGTGGTTCTCAAACTTTTTCAGACTACGGCTTTTCAAATTTACAAATGCTGACTTTGTGCAACATATCATATATTAAATAATTCATCAAACACAAAAACCAAAGACAACACAGCAATGCTATTTATACTCATAGAAAAGGCATCAGAAATACAAATAATGATAGCAGTGAATTTACAAAAGAGATTAACTAAAATCATTCAATCAGCCAGTGATAACACATAGAATAGATGTAATGGTAAACGTATATATATTAATGCAACCATGTATGTACATACCCAGAGTGATGTGGGCAAATATCAGAATGGGGAACTGGACAATGAGACTTACTTGTGCCTATTGTCCCATAGAAGGTTCTACTTAAGATAGAAGTGGAGGAATTTTTGAGGCTTTAGAGAAAGCAGGAGAGAGAAGAGGCAAGGAAAGAAAAGTCTCATTCACTATGTTATTATTGATACTGATTTTTTTTTCCCTGGTGCAGGACACCAGAGTATACAGAGGATTTGAAATTGGAAGTGACCACTATTTAGTGGTCACTTCCAGAAGAACATGTAAGAAAGTTTTAAAGCAAATAAAATTTGAACAGCTCTCAGATATAAACTGTAGACTAAAATGCACAAACATTATTCAAGAAAAAATGATAGAGTTTGAGAACAGGAACCAAACCTTGGAGATTCAGTAGCAAGCCATGAAGAAAACACAGACTGATTCAGCCATAGAGGCATGTAGTGAGGTTGTCTGCAAGGATAGAAAAATCAGAACTCCACGGTGGACACAGGAAGTTAAAGAGGCAGTGAAGGAAAAGAAAGCATACCAAAAGTTCCAGGCAAATAAGTCAGCTTGTGCTCTTAGAGAATATAGAGACAAATGTAAGAAAGCTAAACACTGTGTAAAACTAGCTAAACAAAAGTCATGGGAGGACTTTGGCAAGAACATAGAAAATAAATAAATATCAAGAAGGTGGTAAGATATTTTGGAGATTGTTGAAGAAGTTGAGAAATGGAGGAAAGAGTGCTGTAAAAGGAGTTAGAGATGATAAAGGTGACATGAAAACAGGAGAAAAAGATATCCTTGAAGTATGGAGTAATTACTTTGAAAAATTGCTAAATGAAACAAGCAGTGATGGCACATTGGTAAAAAACACTCAACAGGCATACAGTCAGGAATACATATCCATACTTGAAATAGAAAAAGCCATCAAAAGCTTGAAATGTGGAAAGACAACAGGATGGATGATATTTGACCAGAAATGCTTAAGTATGGTGGTATAAAAGTCTTACAGTGGCTGCACTGCATAGTTCAGAAGACGTGGACAGAGGGACGAATTCCCGATGATTGGAGTAGAGCTCTCATAGTATCCATATATAAAAAGGGAAATAAAACTGAATGTGAGAATTACAGAGGTATTTCCCTACTAAGTGTTCCTGGTAAGATTTACACAAAAATACTTGAGAAGGATTGTGGAAGAAAAGCTTGGTGAAGAACAAGCTGGATTCAGGCCAAATAGAGGCTGTCAGGATCAGATCTTCACTTTAAGACAATTAGTTGAGAAAGCATGGGAATATAACAAGGACCTGTATTTAAGCTTTGCCGATCTGGAAAAGGCATACGACAAGGTGCCAAGAGAGAAGCTATTCGATACACTACAGTTATATGGTGTCAATGGGGCATTATATCAAGCAATACTTAGTCTTTATTTGAGTTGCAAGTCAGCAGTTAGAAATGAAGGAAGTACAGGAAGATGGTTTAATGTTAAATCTGGTGTCAGACAAGGATGTACATTATCCCCTCTGTTATTATCTATATTGAATCACATTATGAAGGAAAGTGGTATTAAACCTGATATCAAACTTCTAAATAAATCCGCTACAAGTCTGCAAGATTCCCTGACTAAATTGAATAACTGTTGTAATAAATATGGTATGTAGGTCAGCAATAACAAGACAAAGAGAATGAAAATAGCCAGAATCGTTGAAAATGTCAACTTCGTTGTGAACGGAGAACCTGTGGAACAAGTAAAACATTTCACCTACTTAAGCACGATTTTTAGTGAAGATGGTAAATTAAATATGGAAATAGACAACAGAATCAACAAAATTGGTATGACAGGAAGTCAACTGAATAAATTTATATGGAATAAGAGAATAATTAGTCAACACACTAAATTATCTGTATACAAGACAGTGTTCAAACAAATTTTAACTTATGGATCTGAGAACTGGGTTAGAAGTAAAACACCTGACCAAAGACAAGAGACTGCAGATATGAGAGTCCTGAGAAAGATTAGGGGCATGAACAGATGGTATCAATAGCAATATCATTTTAAAAAATGAGGATATTAGGAAAGAACTTGACATTGTTAGCAGAGCTAATGTCAGGTGGTATGGTCACTTAAACAGAATGGGAGAGGAAAGATTAGCAAAACAAGTGTTCTCTGCCAAGCTGGCAGGAAAAAGACCCAAGATATAAGTGGATTGACACAGTAAAAAGTACCTTAAAAGATAGAAATATAAGATCAGACAATGTGGGAGTCTTGACAGGTAACAGATTGATTTGGAGGAAAATTGTAGATAGGAAGTTTGTAATGATGTAAATTTTTCATGTAGTACTATCATATCCTGTACACCCCTTGAGGGTACATGTCAGGAATTTGATGATGACATGCAGCCATTGGATCTAATCCAACACTTCATTGGTTGAATACTTGAAAACAGTGTTTGATCATTAGAGCAGGGAGAATATGATTATCTAGCCCTTAGCCACCAACACTAAAATGTGTGATAGATGTATGACTGCCTTTTGTGAATGGAATTCATGTAAGAAAAAAAGTTTAATATGCATTGTAACTAAGACATTCTGTGTGTTACCACTGGCCAATTGAAGTATTATAGTTAGACTATTTTCTCCCTTTTGTACATTTCAATGTTAGCATTATTTTTTTTTCTGATGCTTTTTTTATGAGTATAAAAATATCAATGCTGTATCTTTTTGTGTGTGTGTTTGAGAAATTATTTAATTGTGTAATTATACTGTTATCCACTGTCAACAATCCTCAAGGGCTAATATAATTGTTCCAATTTTTTTTTTATAGCATGAACAGGTATATATACACTATGATAAAGTATTATATCTCATTATTTCATTAAATTGTTATCTGTTCCCATAAAAACAGCATGTCTTCTTCTTGCTTCAAGTTTCAACTTGTGTTTTCAATACAGGTAGTCTGTCCATTGGTTTTGTGGTCTACCAACTGGTCTTTTTGTATTTGAATTCCAGTCTCTGGATAGTTTAACAAAAAATTTTTGGGGGTCCCTCTGATTAACATGTTAATTCCATTCCAGTCCTCTTTTTTTTTTTTATCTGTTGTAATTGACATTTTTCATAAATCTTTTCATTTTTTACTCTATCAAATTTTTTTGTAACTATTTTTCTTAATGTTTTCATTTTGCATGTCATATATATCTATTGTATTTTTGATGCTTCTATTCTTGTTTCATATGGATACATAAATATTGATTGGACTACTAATTTCAATATTCTTACTTTTGTTAGATCTTTATTTTTCCATATAGTTCAATTTGGACATCCTGATATTTTATTAGAATTCAAGGATTGTCCTTTTAATTTATCCTGTGTTATATTTTTACTGTTCACAGTTATTCATAGGTGTTTAAATTTCATTAATTGTTTTTCCATTTAGTTCTAATTTACACCTGATTGGTTCTTTTGCAATTACCATTGATTTTTCTGTTGATATCACCATGTTAAAACTACTGCATATCTGTTGAGGTTGGAATTGCTTATGGAGTTCATCTTCATTTTCTGCATACAGAACTAAATTTAAATTTTCTTTCTAAATTTTTATTCCATTTAATTTCTGGTTCTTAAATTATTTTGTCCATGATTATGCTAAATAAACATGGACAAGCATGTACTAGCAATAGACTAATTCCTCTCCAATTTGCACATCCAGTGGGATCTCCTTTCTTTAGGATTATAATTACCATTGCTTCGTTCTGCTATTCAGGTTTCAGTCTTTAGCACATTGTTAAAGATCAGTTGCAGCTTATCAGCAACCCAGCCATGCTAAGTGAAAACTTGACATGCCAGTCCCAAGCCCGGATAAATGGGGAGGGTTGAGTGCAGGGATGTTGGAATGTTAGAACCATGTTCGAAACTGGAAAGACATACCAAGTCTCGAGAGTTCTAGAAAAATACAGACTAGAAATAATGGGATTAAGCGAAACGAGATGGATAAGAACTGGAAAAATCAAATTAAACTCTGGTCACTACTTAATTTACTCTGGGAACCAAAATACAAATGACCATACAAAGGGAGTTGCACTAATGATGACAAAGAAAGCTCATGGTGCACTAATGGAGTGGAACCCAATATCTGAAAAAATACTAAACGCTAGATTTAAAGCCGGGAAGCAGAACATCACAATAACTGCTATATATGTACCAACAAATGATGCGATCCAGGAAGAAAAGGATAATTTTTATAACATGCTACAGAGAAGTATAGAAACAACAAATAATAAAGATATGCAACTTGTAATTGAAGACTTTAATGCTAAGGTTGGAAATGATAATACTAATATAGAAACTGTTATGGGAAAGTATGCAGAAGGAGAAATAAATGAAATGGTTACTTATAGACTTCTGTATGTTCAATCAGCTAGTCTCTTCCAACATAATAAAATACACAAGTGGACATGGATAGCACCAGATAGAAAGACAAAGAACCAAATAGATCATGTACTTATATCAAGGAATTGGAGGAAATCACTCCTGGATGTCAGAGTTAAAAGAGGAGCCAAGGCATATTCAGATCACTTTCTCTTAACAGCTACCATGAAAGTAAAAATATTTAAAAATAAACAAACAGTGCACAATAGGAAGAGGTTTAGAATTGAAAAACTCAAAAACAAAGAGATTAGAAATAAATTTATAACAACTCTACAGGATAAATGGGATAAACTCGAAAAAAGAGGAGATAACATAGAGGGAAAATGGACTAAGAATAAAGACATACTAATAAGCACATCAGAAAAGATACTGGGATTTCGAACTAATACAGACAAGGAATGGATATCGGAAAACACCAAATTAAAAATAGAGGAGAGAGACAGAATAAAAGAGAAACTGTTATAGATTAGCGAAAATGCTGAACAAGAACAAGCAGAAAGATATAGAACAATTAATAAAGAAATAAAAAGAAGTGCAAGAAATGATAAAAGAAAATACATAGAGAATCTAGCACAAGAGGCAGAGGATGCTGCATATATAAATTATACTAGAAAGTTGTATGATATTACAAGGAAATTAAGTGGAAAAAGAAACAAATGGATAGTTCCTATATACAATAAAGAAGGAAAACTATTATTAAATGAAAAAGAACAGATAAATAGATGGGTGGAATTCTTCTCAGAGAAATTTCAAGAAATGACTGATGGTGACCAGAGCCTAGAATTAAATGAACAAAATGGATCATTAGATATAAATTTGAACGAAATAACAAAAGCAATAACTCAGATCAAAACAGGTAAAGCACCGGGAGCAGACAACGCACCAAGCGATATACTAAAAGCAAATCGAAAACTTATAGCAGACATATTATATCCCTTACTAAATGAGATATGGCAGAAAGAAGAGTGGCCTAAGGAATGGAATACTGGTTAAATTACCCAAAAAAAGGGAACCTATCTGAATGCAAAAATTGGAGAGGTATAACATTGCTGAGTGTTATAAGTAAAATACTAGCAAGGATAATACTAGAAAGAATCAAAATAGAAATAGAAAAACAATTAAGACCAAAACAGGCAGGATTTGGAGCCAATAGATCATGCACCGACCACATTGCTACTTTACGAATTATCATAGAACAATCATTGGAATGGCAGGCAAGCTTATATTTAAATTTTATTGATTTTGAACAAGCTTTCGACAGTATAAACAGACCTTCCCTATGGAATTAACTTAGAAATTATGGACTTCCAGAAAAAATAATAAGAATAATTAAAAAAATGTAAAAGATTAAAAAGTTGGTCTTAGGATAAATAAAAATAAAACAATGTTGATGAAAATAAATGCAAAGCAAAATAAACAAATAACAACAGAAGAAATACCACTTAAAGAAGTAGAACAATTCATATACCTTGGTTCAACAGTATCAATAAAAGGAGGAACTACTGAAGATATAAATAGAAGGAAACAGCTGGCTTATTCAACTTTCAACCAACTTAGAAATATTTGGAAAAACAAGAATTTGTCTATAAAAACTAAAATGAGAATATTTAACTCAAATGTAAAGGCAATACTAATGTATGGATCAGAAACTTGGATGTTAAATAAAAAGATAGTTAACAGTGCCCAGGTCTTCCTAAGCAAGTGTTTAAGAATGATACTGGGAATATATTGGCCAAAACAAATATCAAACGAAGAACTATGGCAGAAAACATACCAGACCAGAAACCCATGTTGCAACAGATAAGTGAAAGGAAATGAGATGGCTGGGGCATGTGTTGAGGAAAGAAGATAAAATAATAGTAAAACAGGCTCTAGATTGAAACCCACAGGGTAAAAGAAGACGAGGAAGACCAAGAGAAACATGAAAAAGAACAATACTGAAAGAAATAACAAATATTAATAAAACCTGGAACCAAAAAACAGAGTCTGGTGGAAAATGGTGGTGGAAGACCTATGCTCCCAGGTGGAGTGAAGAGGATTAAGTAAGCAAGCAAGCAGCTTATCAGCAACAGTTTCTTTAGTTGTCTTAAGCATTTCTATTACTGTATTATCATTGCCCCATGCCTTTCCACATTTCATTTTCTCTATTACATTCATTATTTCATTTTTAGATATTTGTTCTAATGTAATATTTAAATCTATGCTTATAGGAGGTTCTTCCATTATTGAAATTCTAATCATGTTGGTTATATTGTTTTTTCTACATCTAAAATCTCCTTAGTGTTTTTTTCCCATCTTTTAGCAATCTTATCCTCTTCAGTTAGCAGCAAATTATCTTTATCTCTTATAGCATTTAACTGCTTTTCTTTAGAGTATATTCTTCTTGCCATCTCATAGTTTTTCACTTTTGTGCTTTTTCTGCCAAACTGTCAGCATAATTCTTTCTTTATCTTCCCTTGCAGATATTTTAACTAACTTGTCTTTCTCTCTATAAATGTGAATGAATTCCTTTAGCTCTCTGAGATTTAGCATTTTCAAACACCATTTTAACCTTATGTGTCTTTCTTCTGTGAGTTATCAGGTCTTGTCTGATAATCAATCTTTGTTCTTTTTTTAGCATTCAAACAGTCTCTTGCAACCTCATTATATACTATTAAAATTTTTTTCCATTGCTTTTCAATCATGTTACTTTTCACTTTCTAGCTTCTCATTTTCCAAAAGATGAAATTGATTTTTTATCATAACAAAAAAATTTTTCTTTCTTTTATTTTTAATTTAGACATATCGTATTCCTTCCTTCCATTTTGATTTCTAATTTTTTTTAATCCCATGCTAACTAATGATGAGATTCTACATCAGCTCCTTGCCTTATTTTAGCATCTAAGATGTGAACTCCTAAAATGATCTCTGATTGCAATGTGATCAATTTGGGTTTTGTTTTTGCCATCTGGTGATATCCAAGTCACCAGATGTCTTTATGTTTAAATAAGTGTGAATAACCTATCACAAGGTTATTTACACAAAATGTCACTAGTAGATCATCATTCTCATTTCTTGGACCTATAAGAATAATCATGCCATGCTTCAGTACTTATTCTATGCATCTCATAAAAAACTCCTTCTCTTCAAGATCCTTTCATTTGTTGATGCATAAGCCTGTATTATGTTAATACATCTTGAATATAATCAAGCCATTATTATTCTATCACTCATGGGATTCCAATATTTCAATATTTACTTGTCTCTGCACTAAATATATGCACCACTCCTCTTTCATGATTTTAATTTGATCCTGAATACAGTATCTGATATCCATCTACAGTTTTCACTTATTCTTAAAATATCTATTCTGTACTTTCCCATTTCTTTAATAATTTCTTGTGTCTTTCCAGTTGAAAACATAATTCTAACATTCCACTTTGCAATTAATGTTTTCTGTTTAAATGAAAGTAATGACCTTGTCTGTTTCAAAGGTTCCTGTAGGCTTTGCCCTTGACACCTAAAATAGTGGTTATCAGGAATCCTGCAAGCTGACACTTGATATGGTATACTGGATTATTTCAGCTGTCAGTTTCCATAATCAGGGAATTTTTAAGGGAAAGGGTGTTAGCCCCTTGTCCAACCTGCCTCCTTTATCCAGGCTTGAGGAGACCACCCCAAAGTGGAGTTTGTAAGTACATGGTTCATCAAAAAACAAACTGAAGCACACTGTTGTTATCAAAAAAACCATGGATTGATTTAACAGTCAACTTCCAGTTGACTGTTAAATAAATTAAAAACTAATATACAGAAAGGAGTGGGAATTTGCTAAGAATCATAAGCCACTTTGGCATTATTTGTGAAATTTAAGGATACAGATCCTTTACACGAAATATCTAGTCTTACTGCAATGATGCAAGCATTTTCAAACCACATGCTTTGATATCCATCTTTTTCATGGCATTCATCCAAAGGTAAAGTAGTGTGGATCAACAGGTTGTTTTTTTTCTTTTATCCTGATAAAATCTTTATTGAAAGTTAACAATCAAGCAGGAGTTTTTCATGAGGTTTTAGGGTAGTGAAAACTTGATTATTATATTTCTCAATTATTTAAAATGGAATAAGCGTATTAGATGGAAACAAAAATAATATTAGAATGAGATATACAAAACAGATGACCAGCTGTTATTTTACTAGTGGTAAACAGATATTTATCAAAACTTTTAAGAATAATTAGAGATGTCATTATTGGAGAAATAAGACACTGAGCACGTGTTTGGTGTAGAAAGTAGTGATTTTTTAAAAAGTACATCGAAGAAGGTGTGATGCAAGGAGTTCTCTATGGTGTTTTTTTAGGTAATACTGCAGTAAGACCAATAGTTTTAACAAAGCATTAGACAGCATGACTCTCTTTTTAACACTATAAAAATCAGTGACTTTTCTCACAAGAGATGTGTAACTTAATTAGAAAGACTTAGTTTGTTTTGATTCCATTGAATACATACAAGAGAATATCTATGTGACAACACATAGATATTCCAAACAATTTTCCATAAACTAGCAATTTTCAAAAATTGATATCGAATATCAATAATTATGTTATTTTTATACAAATTACTCAAGTTGCTTATTGGTATCTTCAGAAGATTAATTAAAGAATATAATGTTGATGATTAGACCATTAAAAATCTGAAATCTTATAGGCATTAGTGGGATTTATGTTCTGGGATAATGGGGGCATTACACTAAAAACTTTAAAAATATATTCATTAATGAAAATCTCTATCAGGGAAATTGATGAAACACGCACTCTCCTGCTTTCAGTTGGAAAATGAACTCCTTCCGATAAATTTATCAAAGTGTGTAAAGGAAATCTTGAAGAATATCTAGGGGAAATACATATACATGAATTGCAAAAAAAACTCCACAGTATATCACTGTACCTTGTATAGGGCACTATCATCATTCTCCTCACCTGCCTAAGGCAAGTTGAGGCTACCATAAAGAACAGCTTTCCAGGCCAGTCTATCTGCAGTCAAATTATTTAAATTTCTGTAGTTCAGACCACTTATACTCCTGGGTATTATAATCAGGCACATACAGTATAGTTTGATACCACATGTTATACACCCAACGTTATGCAGAATAGTTGGGTGTTATGCTGCAGCTGAATTGTTCTTTTATTAAAAGAAAATAAGCCATCTTCTTTAAAGCATGTTAATTAACAGCATATTTGACTAGTTGACAAGCTAATCATATATCAAAAGCCAATTTAGAAACAGTGCAGCATAGACAGAACAAATAAGACTGTAGCTGTCATAATTTTTTTTTTAATATTAACCATATATATGAGCGATCTCAAGACCTATAACATGAAAGTACCATGCATGAGCAAATGATCAGAGAGAAGAAAGGAATCTGTGAATGTGTTTCTTGAAAAGATGGAGGTTGTGTCATCTATTAAGCAAGGAGATCAGTATTTAAAGCACTGATTATGTTGAAGTCTGAAATCACCTGAGAACTACAAGATTTTGTAAATGAAGAAGACAAGACGAATGGAGGGTACTGTCATTAGCAAAGCTATAAATAGAACTGGACATTACTGAGAAAGGATCATTAACATATAGGAGGGAAAAACACTATGTACTTGAAAGAGCACTGAGCTTTAAAGTACTCCAAGCAATGATGGAAAAATCAGATGAGAGGGAACCATTCACCATGACATGCAATGAATTCCCCAAGAGAATGTTTTCAATCAACTCACAAGGTAAGAAGGAGAATGGGGAATCCATATTGGTGGTCACTAATTAACCAATCGTTCTCAAGGAAGTGAAGAAGCAGGTTGTTGTTGATGATCTCCATTTGACTTTTACCTCAAGGCCGCTGTGTATTTTTCAACCAGAACTTTTTTTTTCTAATTAAAAGTTTTTAGACCAACACAAATACAAATATATTTTATTTGAAAATAAAAATTTGGCATTTGTAAAATGCAGAATGAGTTTCATTCCAAGTTATTGGTATAAGTTTTGATAAAAAAAAAAAAAAAGTAACATTCATTTTGAACTATTGAAGCATGTAAACAGAGATGGGCTTATCATATTAGCCAACTGATGGGTGAAAGGTGGACAAAATTAAGCAGAGTGGATATCAAGAGAAGGAAAGGTTGTCAAAGAACAAGATGGAAGGATGATCTACAAAAGGTTTCATATAAGGTCGTGGACATTGGCTAAAGAGAGAGAGAAGGGCCTATATCCAGCAGTGGATGGAAACAGACTAAAGAGGTCTTATACCATCCAACAGCCTACCACTTATTAGTGCCTGCAGAAGGTTCTTTGCACCTCCACAGAACTTTAGGCTTCTAATCTAACATCTTCCACTTATTTTTCTGTATGTTATTACAATTCATATTTTGTATCCCAGATGAAGTCTCTAGGACAAAATACTGTAACCATTAAACCCGTGCATCATCAAAACATTTCAAGGCTAATGTAATTATGCTTCAAAAACAATAGCATCCGATTAAAAAATAAATAAATAAAATACCCTGAAAATTCACTAAAATATTCAAATGACTTATGTCATACAATATATAAAACTAAAGTAAATGAAATAATTTAAATGAACAAAATCATTGTATATTTTATTTATTAGTTTACTTTATAAATTTATATACAAATTAGGAAAAAAAAAAATTCAGATTTAATATGGCAATTCCAGAGCTTTCATCTCTTCATACATATCATCATAGAGACTCTTGTAAACATCGTGCTCCCTCACCATAACCATTAAGCAGTTTCTTTTCACTCCCATAGCCATTCCAATATCCTAAAAAAGACAATAAATAAATGAAATAAAGATATCATTCAGGTACATGAAAGCTTAAAACTAAATGATTTATGTAAGAAATTTAGACATAACTACATTAATTCATGAAAGTGAAATAGGAACGATAAAAATGGTAACAACAAAACATCTATGAAGATCTAGGAGAAGAATTCATGACATTACTAAATTTATGAAGCAATTTTTAAACACATTAAATCACAATATTGGGCTACTCATTAACAACTTGATATGTGGCTTGTGCTACAAAGAGGTCATCTCTGTGAATGATCACACCACTAATGAGCTAGCAATGGTCAGCTGCCAGCTGAGTGCGATCATCTTGCAGGGATGAAAGGTTTGCAGTGCAAGTCAAATACTAAAATGCAAATGAGAGACTGGATACTGTATGATTTACTGTACAGATAACACATGGGATCATTCATAACTTCCATTCAAATTCTTAGTTATTATTATTATTATTGCGTGACACCTCCAGAGACTCATCGAGGGAGGGCACTTGCTCTACAACTCTGTCTCCACCACCTACAGCAAACCGCAACTACACCAATGCCATCTACCACCCACCACCACCACTAATATTTTCACAGACAATCACAAACATCCATTTCCACGGTGAGATTTGAACCTGCAGCCTTTTGGCTGGAGAGCTACCGCTAACCACTCGACCAACCAGGCCAGCAATTTAATATTTTAAGAAATCTTTCATCATATATAAAACTTGTTTCATTAAATGAAACCCACTGAATATGCAGAGGGATGTAAGGAGGAGAGAGAATGTGACATGTAGCAGACACTTCCTATGCAAACTCCCAGGGACCAGAGAAATGGTTTGTTATGGTGCAAGGTTCACTATGATTCTTTCGGTAAAAATTTCTCACCCAAGAGGAGTGAGGATAATCTAGTGAATCTCAAAACTACAAAACACAATTCTGTCTATTTCCTAGAGGAATGATCTTGCTTCAACCCCCCCCCCCTTGATAATATTCTGATCAAGATCAGGATTTTACTCTTGGGGTTGACTTTGCTAGGATAGGCAAAAACACATCAACTCCTCAACCTTCACAAATTTGCATTTTTGATTCAACTGACAATCTATAAATCTCAAATCTGTCCACCCTTAGCTAAATGCTGTCTTACACTAAAGGGTGGGGATGTATACCAGAATCTACAGAGAATGCTCAGTTGTATCCACAAGAGGACAATTTGTTTCATAAATAATTCTGCTCACACAGATTCCTCAAATCACTTTCTCGTACATGCACTGTTTCTGCCTTCTTTTTTTTTTTCCTTTTCTTTATATAGGTATGCTTTCATGGATACCACTCCAATGAACTGACCAGCAGCATTCCATACTTATTATTTTTACAGCTATTTTTGCCTGTTTTCGTTTAGGAGTGTCCCTTATTTAAAAACATTGGCTTTTCACTCAAGAATTCTTAGGGCATTATAGGTGTATTTTAAAGATAAATATAGTAAGACTAGTAGAGGAAGAAATTTTGCACATACCTTGTTTGGATGTTAGGTTATTTTCGTTCTGCATACTTCTGCTGTTAAAAGGGGGCTAGGAAACATGGGGGGGGGGTTTGAGGCAAGCTGGGAAATTAATTTGAAAACTCAGGTTTTTTTAAAAATAATATATATACATATATATATTTAAGGGCGATTCTTTGGGGAAGGGTTTTATGGGAAACAGGGGTGGGGAGAGTGTTAACGGGGTGCAAGCCGTTTCAACCGTGCCATCGTCATCGAACATTTCAGGATAAGTGTAGGGCTATGTCATGCCGGCTTGGTGTTTCTGCCTTTGAGGTCCTTGTGTTATTGCCTATTGGTCAGAGTCGTGACCAATTTTTATATTGTGGAGCTTCCAACACTCGGAGATTAAGTAGGGTCGGTGGACACTGATCGAGTTTTTGTCACATTTTATGGCTATCGTTTCCGATATTCTAAGCATCGTTTCATTGTCTTGTTTGTCTATTATTATGGCCTTGTCAATTTGTGGGGTATGTTTCTGTTCGAGGGCGTGAACTGCTATTTCTGTCTTCCCTGTACTCTGTATTCTATTTTTTTTTTTTTTGATGTTGCGTTTTTTTGTGGTTAAACGTTCTGGAATAGGGATGTTACAGTCACGGAAGTGATCTTGTAGTCTAGCTCATAAAGACCTGATGGCAGAACCTGTGTAGGTGATATCACAGTCTTTTTGGCAAGGAAATTTGTAGACTACATTGTGGTGTTCTAATATTTCTTTGTGTGCGAGAGATTTAGTCGGTTTTAGGAGAGTTGCTAATTTTTGGTTCGTGGTGAATACTAGCTTATAGTCAGTGTGTTTGAAAATGCATTTGTAGGCTTTGTATGTGTTCTGGATGTATGGCAGTTTGATAACCTTTTGTGTTGGGAAGTCTGTTTCGGTTAGTGGGTTGATTTGACGGGTTTTTGCTGTTCTGTTTGCGTAATATATTAGTTGTGTGGGATAGTTGCGATTTTTAAAAATCTGTGTTAAATTCTTTAATTCAGTGTTGAGATAATTACGGTGAGTTGAGAATTTGTAAGCATTTATAAATTGTGATAGGATGACCGATTTTTTTTAACTGAATATGGATGGTATGTTCGATTTCTATGGTGAATTTTAGTCTTTTGCTGTAATTGTTAAGGGATGCTTGTAAGGTGGTTATGTGTGTTTGTCCTCCAATGCATAGAATGTCGTCCACCCATCTGCCATAAAAGGTGATGCCAGGGAGGGAGGGGGAGTAGGAGTGATTCTATGTGTGCCAGGAATAATTCCGCTAGTTGTCCGCTGAAGTTTTGGCCCATACCGAAAATTTGAACATACATGTTGTTGTTGAACTTAAAGAAGCTAGCTGATATTATGAGTTTGATTGAGTTTATCAAAACTACCCATGATGTGTGTGAATTTTTAAGTATGTAATTAAGTACCCCCTCATACACAAGGTCAAATGAAAGAAAACTAACATGCTATACAGAAGTAATTACAAGGCAGAGAGACAATATATATTTAGTCAGAAATATATACTTGATGTTTTAAGGATACTTGTGACATAAAGACTGAATAATATAAGCACATAAACACAAGAAAGATATTTAATTAACCAAATATTTCGGTCTGGAAATAGCAGACCATCTTCAGTGGCACTACAAGAACAGTTTAAAAAAAAAATACAAGGTGGAATACTAACAATAGATCATTTAAAAATAGAACAAGCTGCGTGATGTTATATCACTAAGTATTAAAGGGAATATTTTTAAGCAGAGACATGATTGAAATAAAGATATTAATTAATAATATTAATATGAATTAATGAGTATTGCAATTAATTGCATATATATATATATATTGCAATATATACACGCTCTCCAATCCTCAAATATGGATGCATTAATGTGCCTAAAATTTGGGAAATAGTCCATGTGAAGATCAGCTCCAACCTAATAACTATAAAAGCATTTATTTAAGCATGTCAATATTAGAAGTTTTAATTTTTTTTTTTTTTTGTCTGTTACAATAAGAATTGTTTTTTATGCTCACTGTTGAATGTGTATCATGACAAGTAGTGATACTCTGAAGGTGCTGGTTAAAAAGCCAACAAACCATTTTTAGCCTTGTGTAATACTGTTAAAGCATGATGAACTGAACTGATATTAATGATTCTATACTGGTTGGGGAATTTAATGAAATGTGTTACATAAGATCACTATTAAAATTTGTCAAGTAATTTCAATTTTGGTTTTCAAGTGGACCATTTGTAGTGGGGAAAGAAATTGCACATTTAGAATACAAAAGCAAAAATAGATTATATAAATTTTCATAAAACATAACTACTGCCATTTTTTATATACATACCTGCCTTTATATATATATATATTAAGTGCCATTACCCAATAATTATTTAAATAGTGCAACTTTATTGTAGGCACTACAAAGTTTTTGGAAACGCAACAACCTAAATTCTACTTTGAACAATTTCAACTCATATTTTATGTAAATAGTTATATAAGACTAACTGTAATGTTCATTTGGTGTAATATGCAGAGTGCAGGACTAGTTTTTTTATTGTTAAAACTGTCCTAGGTTCACAACTGAATGAGAGGTTCTAGGCTCGAGATTTTTTTTTTTTTTTTGAATAAAGATGGTTTGCTATAAGTAAACCATCCTTATTCATGAAATAATCTGAAATGACAATTCCTCCCTGGCTATTTCATATTTAGAATTATTATTAAAATAATATAAGACTAACTGTAGTGCTCATTTGAGTGAAGTTGTTTGATTATGCTATTTTAATGACAAAATTAGGGGGGAAATGTCTAAAAGTCCATATTCCAAAAATGTTTAAGTTCATCAATTTGTAATAATGAATTGTAGCACTATGTTATTCATTATGAATCATAATGTAATTATGAGACTTGTTTTTTTTTTTTTTTTGACTGTTTACAATAATTTCCTTATTTATAAAAGATATGGGTTAAAATATTAAACATAATATTCCCCTCTTTGCTGATGAAGTTGAAGATGGGTAGCACAAGTTCGGATAACCTCTGTTTTTTTTTTTTTTTTTTTTTTTAAGATGATCTTAAAAAAGTGGACAGAGAAGTGAGTTTCAAAATTGAATATGAACAAATAAAAAAAGCAAGAAGTCTGGTACAAAGTATTTAATATATTGAATGAACAGGTTTTCAAGTTCATGATTATGGATTGATTCAGCAAGAAGTGCATTAAAAGACAGAAATATAAGATCTGATAATTTTGGAGCCTTGACAGATAATAGATTAATCTGGAGGAAAATTGTTGATCAGAAGTTACTAATGGTGTAACTTTTTTTATGTTGTACCAACATAATTATCCTATACACTGCCTGAGGGTACATATCAGGAATTTGATGATGGTAAATATGAAAATTTGGATATTTGGTTGACAGGGAATTTTATTTTGGAAATCATATTAGCAAGGAAACTTAAATTAGCTGATTACAGATTTCATTAAAAATAGCTTCACTTCAAGAGGAGAGAAAGTTATATCATTATACAAGTTTTTGTTTACAATACTGGATTACAGCTCAACATTACTCACCTCAGTTATTAATGTAATGAAAAATCTAAGATATTAGAGAAGTTTCATTAAGTGAATGGATGGATTGCATCAAAATAGTTAAGAACTGGCCAGTTGTTAGCTAATGATTTTAGTTGATAGCATAATTCTTGTGCTACTGTTATATAACACTCTCTTTATTTTCTTACCCTTCTGTGTTTTCTTTATTTAAATTTGTGAATGGTCAACTGCCTTAACTAAAAACTGCTGCCATCTATCTATTTCTACTATATCTCATGTTCTCACACTCTATAGTCTAACAAATTTATTTGTTTTATGTCTGCGTCAGTTAGACTATATATTGAGTGCGAAATTATAAGATTTTAAACCAAAGACAAAGCAGATATCATTTATATTTCCTGCTTATATTAATCCTTACCTTAAATTAGTCATGGCTTAATTATAAATCACATGAACTTTTATCTTATGCAGATTCAAAATTTTCAAGATAATGCATTGACAGAATCAGTCGAATGTGTTGTTCATATATATACGATTTCATTACAATTCCTTTGCTATTCTCAATTCTTCCTAATTTAACTTAGTTCTAATTTCCTTCAATTAAGGCTCATTCACAATCTAGAATAACCTGCCGGTTGTATATACATTATCTCATAAACAAACACTTGATATACATTTTTGTTCAGAATTATCAGATATAAAACTAGTTAAAATTCTCATTCAGCACACTGCCTTTTACATGAATCTTCTGTTCATGGGTAAGTGCTCCTTCTTGTTCTTTCTTTTTGGCTAATTCTCGATTTCCTACTAAATTTCTTCCTTGTTCAAGTCAGCAATTATTCCATGCCCTACAGGACCTGTAGCATGCTGGCAAAGTGCTGCTCTTTCTTAGTGAGACAATTGACACAATACTTATCACTTGGCAGTGGACCCAGGTAGAAGACTCCGAATCTACAATGCTTCTCTTTAGATTACAGACAGTGGATCCAGGTGAGAGAAGAAATAGAAAATGCTAAGACAAAATTCCTTTGACGACTTGCCTTATATATGCCTGGACTTCCATTGTACGCATGCGCACATTTCTCGAACCTTCCATACATGGTCATGTATTGACCTTCGGACATGCTGACGTCATTCTTCTATTCTTAGAATTAGACTTACTGATTTGACATGGTTTAATGATGACGTCATGCACCACATTATTTTAACAAAGGCTCATTTAAGTTATTAAAATTACAAGATTATCACAGAATAAAAATAACATTTGTTTCAGTACATTTCCCCTTAAAAAACATGTAAAAATGAGTAAGTTACATACAGTAAAACCCCATTTTTACATTCCCGTAATTTACGTCATTTACCGTTGGTCCCGTCTTAAGGCCTATTCTTATGATATATTGTTTTCCCGCCATTAACAACTTGATGTGGGGGCGTTATTTCCCATGATTTGCGTTTTTTTCTTGGGTAGCAATACTGATTTTTGAATCGATTTCTGTGGAAATCGACATTTCTGTTACCAGATGGCATTGCTTTCAGCTGTAGTTTCGTTTCCGCCATCATGGTGACTTGCACACTTGCAGTAGTGATGAGCAATACTGTGATTTTTCAATCACAGTAAGAATTGATATTGCTGAATTTCTGCTGTGTAATTTAGCGTGTGAACATTTCAAGTTGCGGTGGTGGATTATCCATTAATCCACCACCGCAACGTTAGTAACATGGAGAAAAAAGACAGAAAATGTATTTCGGTAGAAGAAAAGATGACAATTCTGCGAAGTGTAGATTGGCATGCCGGAACACACGTGCATTTAGCAAAAGATCTTGGACTCTCTGTGTCCACTTTGAACACAATAGTAAAAAAACAGGTCAAGCATTGAACCCAATACAAAGCAATATATGGCACTATGTCAAAAAAAAAAAAAAAAAAAAAAAAAAAAAAAAAAAAAAAAAAAGGATTTTTTTAAATAGATAAATGTAAGTAATTGTAAATTTGTTTATTTTCAGTTATTAAATTTTGTAATCTAGTATGTAGACTCACATACTAGCAGTAAGTCATCTTTTGGCCTTTTTTTAAATGTTTTTTTATATTTCCTGCTATTTACACTTTTTTCCATCAGTCCCCTGAAAAGTGTAAAAAAGGGGTTTTACTGTAATTACATATCATGACATTTTTACACTACCTATCTTCAACATCATCAGTAAAAAGGATTTTTTACTTTTTATTATTTGAACCCAAATCCTTTATACATATGATTAAACAACAAATATAGTGAAGAGTTAACTGATGACAGATTCTAAGAGTTTGTTGTACTAGGCTAAAATGGGTTCAACTACAAGGCATAATAAAAACTAAAGAATAAACAGAAAGTTTTTTTTTTTTTTTTTGGGGGGGGGGGGGAATAAGTGGAAGTTCGCATAAATGAGTTACAGAAATGGTAAATTTAAGTACCTTTAAGAAAGAATCAGAGCTATTTAAAAAGTTATTATTATGGTCAATTAAAATTTCATATAAAAAGACAGGCTATAATTGTAAAATTATATAAACCAAGCTATGTTGGAAGTGGTAATTCTTGCTATGCATACCAGTTTGAACATGAAGGCAATTATCAAGCATGTGGTTCACCTACTATCTCTCCCAAAAACAAAAGTTGGTCAATCTGATTATGGATGTACGATAGTTCCCTCATCTCAACCAAAAAATTGACCTCAAATATATTTGGTAGTAGTTACATATACTGTATAAAGCATGAATCTGGCAAATTTGTGAGGTTTTTTTTTTTTTTTTGCTATTCAAATGACTAGACTGCTGATGATAATAAATATGAAGTGAAAAGATAATAAATTAAATTTATTACAGTTCTTATATTCAAAGCTTAAAATACTATGTATAACCAACAGTTGAAATAACAATCAAGCGATAAAACTTTGTAATACAGTGTTCCTAAGATTTGATGACAGATTCAATGAAAGTGCTTGGATAAGAAATCAAATTCTTAAAAGGTGACAGATTCTGCTTGTTTTAAAGGATGGCAGATAATGTCAAAATTATCTGCCAAATTAACATAATTCATTATAGTGTTCATTGCACTATAATGAAATGTTGCCCCTCCCACAACTCTGCTATAATGAGCATCTACTATATCAGTTACACATTAAAGCAACTCAACCTAGTGGTTGAATTACTATAATAAGTAATTTGGCATAACTTCAATGGTACTCTCTTGTACTTGAAAATAAATTATAAATTATATATTTAATATACTTTTTAATATATATTTAATAACCTTCCAACAAAAAAAATTATACACAATTATATGCTGATAATTTATTTATTTTATTTATGAATACATACATACATTGTGCCCTTCGATTGGAAAAGACCTGGGTTCGATTCTCATCGTGACGAAGGGAATCCTTATTTGGGGTTCTTCAGTTGAAGGTGAGTTAGCCGATCGCATACGGTGGTAGCAGGGTTTTTTCTCCCAGAAACTTGGATTTTTCATCCCGCGTACAGACAAATCGGCCTTCAGAACACACACAATTTACAGACAAAAAATACTGTTGTTGCTGATGGGCGATAGATGGCATTGATGGTAGTAGTGTCGTAGTTGGAGAATTAAGTAGCAGTGGAGAAGGTGAGATGTATTTAGCGAAACAGAGTAGTGTGCCCTCCCACGATGAGTCCTTGGGTTCCCTGGAGGTGTCACATAATAATAATAATAATAATAATAATAATAGTAGTGTCACCCATGTGGCGATTTGTTTGGAGTCACTTGAGTAATCATCTTTGTACACGTTTTAACTAATACATAAACCTCAAGCTGATAGACCATTTGCTAGTTGCTTATTGCAAAAACAATAAAGATCTGCATGTAAACTTTGGTGTAAAAATGTGTGATCGAAATTTGGAGTAGCGTGTTAACATCAAATTTTGTGTGAAAATCGACAAAACTGCTACTGAAATGTTGGAGCTGTTGAAAAAGTCAAGTGTGTTTGAGTGGCATAAAAGATTCAAAGGTGAGTGAGAAGATGTGAATGACAACCCCTAGAAGTGGGAAGCCAAAAACAAAAATGACGGATGCAAATGCGAACAGAGTGTAAGATTTGGTACGGTCTGACTGACAGATGATTAAGTGTGTGATTAATGGCTGATGAATTGCAAATGAATCAATAAACACTCAGGGTAATTTTAACTGAATAATTGGGTATGCAAAAGATCTCTGTGAAGTTTGTGCCTCGGATCTTGATGGAAAAACAGATGAAATGATGAAACCTGGTGCTTCTAGTACGATCCTGAAACAAACTGCCAGAGCATGCAGCGGAAAACCCAGAGTTCACCACATCCGAAAAAAGCACGTCATGTTCGCAGTTCAAGACCATGCTGGTGTGTTTCTTTGATTACAAGGGAATAGTCCACTATGAATTCACTGAACAGGGACAAACAGTCAATCAACAATGCTATTTAGAGGCGCTGAAAAGATTATGAGATTCTGTTCAGAGAAAAAGACCTGAATTGTGGCCGGACAAGTGGATCATCCATCACGACAAGCCATAGTGCACTCATCGTGAGAGAGAGTTTCTGGCTAAAAAATCAATTGCCGAATTAGCTCCCTGTGATTTCTGGTTGTTTCCAAAATTAAAGACTGCGCTAAAAGGACGAAGATTTTCTGATATCGCTGATATCCAGCATAATGTGATAAAGGAACGCAAGGGTATTCCGGAAAAAGAGTTCCAGGCCTGTTTCCAAAAGTGGGAACAGTGTACAAATGCACAAGGGGACTAATTCGAAGGTGACAGTAGCCCTAATGTATAGGTCCGAATGTACGTTTTTTTTTTTTTTTTACAGGTGCATTCCAGGAATTAAATTGTCACACCTCATATATATGTATTTATAAATCAAGCAAAAATAATCCTATAACTATATCTAATCTAGAGTATTTTAATAATATTGTGTGACACCATTTCGTTGTATGTGAAAAATGTGACTTCCACACTGATTTAGCTCTCAGTATCTCCAAGGGTCTAACTCCGCTCACGAGATCTCAAACGTTGAAATCACTGGTAGTGACTTTCGATAATGCATGCCTCATGACACACTCATGCAATTTGAAGTCAACAGTCTTTCTATACAAACAGCCTGGTTGTGAAAATACTTCATGCACAAACTTTTGTTTTCTTGCACTTGAGAAAATGATTAAAACAAGAATATAATTTCTTGTCATGGATAATTTCCTTTTTAAGCAAGTAAAAATTTTCTACACCTACACAAATCTAATTACCATATTCCTTTCAAAACAATGAGTAGAAGCTTAACAACGAATAATAAAAGTTAGCATTTTGAAATATGTTTAATTGTCTTACTGTTCACTTGTTCTCAGTTAAAATGACCTAAGGAAATTTATGAAAATATGGATTATAAAGTAAGTAGCCAAAGACATCTATTTCTTACAGGTTAATTTGTTTTATATTTCAAGCAGCGCAAAGTGAATACTGAAGCAGAAAGATGTAACATACTGGAGATTAAATTCACATAAATTCATAAATTATTTTTAATATATATTACTGCTGGAGATGATAGTGGATCTGAAGCTTTTTTTTTTTTTTTTTTTTTTTTTTAAGTGATACTCCCTTGCCAGATCATGTTATCAAAAAGAGATTTTCATAGAGAAATGATACCACATTTACAGAAGTGCTTTATGGTTCTGAAATATTTTATTTACTTTTTATTTTTTGTTCAAAAGAGCTTATTATACCACAGTCAAAAAGAGCATTTTGTAACACTCATTATAACACTCATTTCAAAATGTTCATTCAGCAAATGAGCATTTCAAAATATTCACTATACCTTCAGAAATGTCTTGCACATAAGGTATAGGAATGAGAGTTATTTCTTCTGGAAGAAATAACTTGCATTCTCAGTTTTATTACATCATGCTCATTGATTATGTTCTTCTGACGAAATGTTGTGATGAGAAAGAATCACAACATATTAAAATCCACCTTCTTATCAAATGATTTTAGTGATTCCTTCATCAAAAAATAATTTCAGTTATGAAATCTCTGTCTCTTCTAATCCAGAAAAAATCATTCTCATTCTTATTCCTCAGATGCAAGGCATTACTGAATGTATAGCAAAAATATTAAAACCACTGAACATTTTTATTTTTTGCATTTCTCTCCCTCCCCAATAAAAAAAATTCTCTACCATTCTTGCTTATCCTAAGTATAAGCTTCTGTCTCTTGGTTTTCTTATATATTCTTATCACTAAACTGACAGATATGTCTCTTCTAATCCAGAAAAAATCATTCTCATTCTTATTCCTCAGATGCAAGGCATTACTGAATGTATAGCAAAAATATTAAAACCACTGAACATTTTTATTTTTTGCATTTCTCTCCCTCCCCAATAAAAAAAAATTCTCTACCATTCTTGCTTATCCTAAGTATAAGCTTCTGTCTCTTGGTTTTCTTATATATTCTATCTGCACTAAACATTCACAGGAAGAAGACAAGAATCCTTTGTTAGCATCACTTCCTCAAAGAATGTCTTTATAATGAAATGTGTGAAACATTACTGTTGTTCTAACAGATCTGATGGTCTATATATACAGAGTGTCCCAAAATTCACGCAAGATTTAAATTTAGTGCCATTTGTGTAGTAAAGTGTTGCCAACGAGAAAAAAAAGACAGTGTGACAATTCAGGGTTATTAAAAATGGAGTGCTACATGAAAGAACAACGCATTTTCATTGTTGAGCAATATTTTAAAAATAATGAAGGTTTGGCAGCTACAGTTGGCAATTTTCATACAAAATATGGTCGGAATAGTGATTTAACTTCATCAACTGTGAAAATATTAATTAAAAAATTCAAGGAAACTGGATCAATTAGTGATCTTATACATTCTGGCCATCCTTCAACAGAAAACATCGAAGCAGTTCGTGAGAGTGTTGCCGAGAGTCCAGGAACATCAATTCGGCACCGTGGTCTTGAATTGGGCATTTTGAGAAGCTCTCTACAGCGTATTCTCACGAAAGATTTGCATCTTTATGCTTACAAAGGTCAATTGACTCAAGAACTGAAGCCTACTCACACACACAGCGAAGAGAGTTCGTTGAATGGATTATGGAACAAGTGGATGCTTATTTTTCGAACAAAATTATCTTCAGCGATGAGGCTCATTTTCATCTTGATGGCTTCGTTAATCGACAAAATTGTCGCATTTGGGGTTCAGAAAATCCACGAGTGATTGTTGAGAAACAAATGCATCTACAACGTGTCACTGTTTGGTGCGGATTTTGGGCTGGAGGCATCATCGGTCCATTCTTCTTCGAAAATGCGGCTGGTAAGGCAATAACAGTTAATGGTGCTCGCTATTGCGACATGATAATCCAGTTTTTTGTGCCTAAGTTGCAAGATATGGATGTGGACGACATGTGGTTTCAACAAGACGGTGCCACATGCCATACAGCCCGAGAAACAATTCAATTACTGCATGAGTCATTTCCTGGTCGTGTAATTTCCCGTTTTGGTGATCAGAATTGGCCACCCAGATCATGTGACTTAACGCTGTTGGACTTTTTTCTTTGGGGTTTTTGAAGTATAAGGTTTATGCCAACAAGCCCACGACCACCCATACCTTGAAGGAGGAAACTGAGCGCTGTATCAACGAAATTCAGCCACATTTATGTGAAACGGTCATGGAAAATTTCGACAAAAGAGTGCGTATGTGCCAGCAAAGCCGTGGAGGCCATTTATCCGATATGCTATTCCATGCATAACCCTATACTGTATACTTTATGAATCAATAAGAAATTACAATTTTTAATTAAAAACCTGTGTTTTCTATCAAAATTACTTCTTGCGTGAATTTTGGGACACCCTGTATACCCCTTTTAAGGGAGATAGTACTTTTTAAATCTGCTAATCTTTCCTAACCTTACACACACACCTATATAATTATTTCTTTCTTTCTTAGGAAATTATTGAACATTTTAGTTGTCATACATTAGCTACTAAGATGGCACACACAATCAATCTGGTGAGATCCTGGGCCTTAAGGATCTATTAGAACCATGATTATTATTAACTACACCTCCTGCCACACACACACACATTCACTTGTTTTTGGGAATAAAAAAGCCCTATATCTCATTTTCTAAAAAATGATTACAAATATGGATGACACAAAATCTAATTAGAAATAGATATAGATTTTAAGTTGAAATACTTTATTACTTAAAAATTAAAATATATTGCCATTCTATTTATCAAACAATTCTACATCAAAATTAAAACAAAACCAAAACACTTACATCTTTACTGGGTACATAGACATAAGGAATATTTTTTTCTTCACAGACTGCAGGCATATGACACATGATATCAATAGGAGTAACATCACCAGCAAATATCACTAGCCTTAAGCAAAAAGAAAGAAAAATAAGCTTCCAAAAATACGTTATGTAACTTTGATATAATGAGATAAGCATAGCTTTTATTTTTATGAAACACCCTTCGATCAGAATGTCTTGTGCTGCAGCTCTTTTAAATTAAAAAAAATTAATGAAACGATCATATATAGGTATTATTGCCTAGCTCTGCTGTAATTTTGGCAATTTTAAACTTGAAGTGGAGATCGTAGAGGGTGATGAATGAATGATATACACTAAGTAGAAAGATGGTGCTCCACTGAATCTTAAAATTTAAAATCTGAGATATAAATAAAAGAGTCTAAAATACAAAAATGATAGGATACTTATCAAAAGATGGAATATGTACAAAGAATAAGTTTGGTGATGAATTATGTGATATTAATAATAAACACATTATAAAATAAAAGTTGAAATATATTAAGGTACCATCATTTTATATAAGTAGAAGTGGAGGAATTTTTTGAGGCTTTAGAGAAAGCAACTGACACAATGAAAAAGGAAAAGGTTGGTTCTTGTTGGAGATCTAAATAGCAGAGTAGGAAATGATTGTCAAACATACAAAAATATTTTGTGGAAATTTGGAGAAATAAGCAAAGCCAATAATAATGGCAAATACCTGTTAGATTTCTGCTCAGGACATGGACTGATTATTACTAACACAATGTTCCAACATAAAAATGTGCACATATTCACATGGAGAGAAAAGGCAAGGAATAAGAAAAGTCTCATTGACTTTTCTTATTGTCTTACTTTTCTTATTAACACACAAGTAAATCAAGTCTGCAGCTGCACATAGTGCTTACTTGGGAAAAAAAGGATTAAAAACCTAGCTTATAAAATTCCTTGGTATCTTTAACATAATATATATCCAAGGTAAAAAACTTTCTACACCTTACTCTCATCCTGAGATTTTTATTTAAAGAGGTCAAAGCACTTTATGGCAACTTGTTTAGGGAAAATATTTATAAGCTCTGTATTACTTCACGCATGACATTTTTTAGGTCTGGCTCCTACCGATGAGACCTCAATAAAGGTCGAAACCGGTATAGGTAGTGACCATCACCTTAATGCATAGTATCATACATCTCCACAAGGAAATGTGCTTTTCATTAGGGGAAAATTCTAAGGAAAGTGATCAGAGCTTACTCCACCTTTACAAACGAGTTGCCTAGTGTTGCACTACATGCAGCAGCAAACTTGACTTACTTGTCTGTTTGCTTACTTGGGAAAAAAGGATTAAAAACCTAGCTTATAAAATTGGTTGGTATCTTTAACATGGAGTATAAAAGTCTGACAGTGGCTGCACTGCATAGTTCAGACGGTCTGGACAGAGGGACGAATTCAAGGTGATTGGAGTAGAGCTCTCATAGTTGTTGTTGTTATGTATGATCCATCGAGTTGTTTCCGACTCCTGGCAACTCCATGAACATACACTCTCCATTCTGATCTGTCCCTGACCATGTCTTTCACAACCTCCAAGCGCACTCCAGTTGCTTCTTTAACTACACCCACCAATCTAATTCTTGGTCTTCCTCTTCTCCTGCTTCCATCAACTTTAGCAAGCATCATCATCTTCTCCAGACTGTCATTTGCTTGCATAATATGTCTGAAGTATGACAATTTTTGCTTGGTGATCATAGCTTCAAGGGAGCAATCTGGCTTTATTCTGTCTATCACTGATTTAATGGTTTGCTTTGCAGTCCATGGTATTCTTAGTAAGCGTCTCCAAACCCATAATTCAAATGCATCTATCTTCCTTCTTTCACTCTTTCTCAGGGTCCAACTTTCACATCCATACAGCACCACAGGGAATACCACTGCTTTCACGATTCTGATTTTTGTTGTGAGGCTGATATCTTTATCTTTAAAGAGCTTGCTTAATTTTGTCATTGCTTTTTTTTCCGACTAATAGTCCTCTTCTAACTTCTTCAGTACAATAACTATCTTTATCAATTCGGGGTCCTAGGAACTTAAGTTTAAGACCATATTTAGCACTTTCTTCTTTAACTTTCATAATAAGTTCCTTCAAACCTTCTTTGCATTCTGCTAGCAAGGTGATATCATCTGCATATCTCAAATTATTAATATTTTTTCCACCAATTTTAATTCCAACTGAAGACTCCTCCAGCCCCGCCATTCTTAAAATGTCTTCGCTGTACAAGTTAAACAGGTACAGAGACAAAATACATCCTTGTTGCACCCCTTTACCTATTGTGAAATACTCAGTTTCTCCAAGATCTGTTCGGACTGTAGCTTCTTGTTCATAATAAAGATTCCTCAGAAGGATAATGAAATGCTCTGGGACTCCCATTGTTCTTAATACATTAGTACCCATATATATAAAGGGAAATAAAACTGAATGTAAGAATTACAGAGGTATTTCTCTACTGAGTGTTCCCGGTAAGATTTACACAAGTATACTTGAGAAACAGTTGAGAAGGATTGTGGAAGAGAAGCTTGGTGAAGAACAAGCTTAATTCAGACCAAATAGAGGCTGTCAGGATCAGATCTTCACTTTACAACAAATAGTTGAGAAATGATGGGAATATAACAAAGATCTGTATTTAAGTTTTCTAGATCTGGAAAAGGCATATGACAAGATGCCAAGAGAGAAGCTATTCAATACGCTACAGTTATATGGTGTCAATGGAGCATTATATCAAGCAATACGTAGTCTTTATTTGAGTTGTAAGTCAGCAGTTAGAATTGAAGGAAGTACAGGAAGATGGTTTAATGTTAAATCTGGTGTCAGACAACGATGTACATTATCCCTTCCGTTATTCATTATCTATATGGATTACATTATGAAGGAAAGTGGTATTAAACCTGATATCGAAATTAGAGATGTTAATGTCAGCTCTTTGCTTTATGCGGACAATGTTATACTTCTAAATAAATCTGCTACAAGTCTGCAAGATTCCCTGACTAAATTGAATAACTGTTGTAATAAGTATAGTATGTAGGTCAGCAATAACAAGATGAAGACAATGAAAATAGGTAGAAGCATTGAAAATATCAAATGCATTGTGAATAGAGAACCTATAGAACAAGTAAAACATTTCAGTTACTTAAGCACGATTTTTAACGAAGATGCTTAATTAAATTGGAAATAGACAACAGAATCAACAAAGCTAGCTGGTATGGTAGGAAGTCAAAGTTAAACAGAATAAATTCATATGGAATAAGAGAGAAATTAGTCAAAACACTAAATTAGCTGCATACAATAGTGTTCAAATCAATTTTAACTTATGGTTCTCAGAGCTGCATCAGAAGTCAAATACTTGACCAAATACTAGAGTATGCAGATATGAGAGTCCTGAGAAAGATTAGGGACATGACCAGATGGAATCAATGGCAATGTCATATTAAAAACGAGGACATTAGGAAAGAACTTGACATTATCCGCATCCAGGAATGCATTGCAGAGCTAATCTCATGTGATATGGTCACTTAAACAGAATGGGCAAAGTAAGATTAGCAAAAATAAGTGTTCTTTGCCAGGTTGGCAGGAAAAAGAGCCAGAGTAAGACTAAGATATAGGTTGGATTGATACAGTAAAAAGTGCCTTCAAAGATAGAAATATAAGATCTGATAATGTTGGATTCAGTCTTGACAGGTGATTTGGAGGAAAACCGTAGATAGGAAGTTAGTAATGATGTAAATTTTTAATGTACTATTATTAAATCCTGTACATTCCTTGAGGGTACATGTCAGGAATTTGATGATGATGATATATTAAAGTATTAAAAATTGAGAACTTAAAACTGCAAAAGTCGAAGACTAATTTAAAAGTCCCAAAAGTTAAATAATAATAATATATAATGAAAGATGAATTCCATTTATGGGACTGTAAGGCTGTTTTAAAGAGAGCCATCATCAGAATAAAGGAACAGAATATCATATTTTACATTATGATAGGCTGTATCAATGCTATAAAGTTATTTTGATTAGTTGAGGTTTTTTCTGTTGTTGGGGAGCTGCTAAACCTCAGATACGATGTAGGGATGGTGGACACCAATAGTGTTGCAATGTGTTTTTATTTCAATGGCTTCTGATATTCTTAACATTGCTTAAATTTTTTTGGGAATTAAGAATGGTTACTTTTTTTTTATTCATGGAATGTGACTGTATTTGATTGCACATGTCACTATTTCTGTGGCTGGAGCCTTTTGGGGTTTGGTTAGTTTTTTTTTTTTTTTTTGGTTTTCTTTTGGAAAAAATTGGGCATTGGCATACAACAATCATGATAATACTCGTGCAAAGAGAAATGAAGTGATTTGATCGTAGACCCAACATAAGTGGCACTACAGTTTGATTGACAAGGGAAGTGGTAAACAACATTGCAACACTGTAGAATTTCATAAATTGTTTTCTTTTTTAGTTGATTAGATAATTTAAAATAAACCAGTGAAAACAACTTTATCAGATGTTTAAATATATGTTTTATAGCTTTATGTATATTTTATATATATGGAAATTTCATGATATTGCAAGAAACATTTATTTTCTTCTGAAGGGTAGCAGCTCTTATTTTAGCTGCCAAATTCACAGTTTATTAATTTATTTTTCTTTTAAATTTTACTTTTATTCAATTCAATCTTAATTTTATTAATTTATATTTATTAATCATTAGGGATAAGTGCAGTTTAAGAAAATCTGCTTTAGATGGATCTCCTGGTTTAAAATCTTTGTGGAATGCATATTTATGTGTGTTTATAAATTGAGAGTGTTACTGATTTTTTGAAATGGTGTAGGGTAGTAGGAATCAGAGTGTACGTAGTTTCCTAAATTAGTGAATTCATGATAAATTCTCCTATGAATAATGCTTTCTGATCTAATAAGCATTAGGTTTAAGAAATTTAATAAATTGTTTTTTCCTTCATGCTCTATAAGTGAAATGCAATCTATCGCTGATGTCATTAAGTGATGTTAGTAAAACGTTAAGTGTTTAGAGAAAAAAAGCATTCGGTACAGACCTTAGTCTTTTAACGAAGGCGAAAAATAATACAGTAGATTCCGATTAGCCGGGGAAGCCATTTCAAGTGAAGAACAAAAACAAAATGAGAATATAACAAGAATTTGCTTCATTTATTCGAGACACAATGCCATGTAATTGGGCCATCCAGTAACCTCTACCACATGAATGCTAGAAAATTAATGTAACCTTGCTTCAAAAGTTTAGTGCTGATGATAGGGCTATTTTATCATGCCACATCAGATGCTTCCCGGTGTTATGAACACATTACACTGTTTGGACCAATAAAAGCAATAAATCATATAACAGTGTTATACTGTTCAAATATGTCAGGAATATGATAAATGAAAGCTTTAGTTATTGGAAAAAGTGCCAAGCCTCGATGCTTTAAAGGATTAAAATGGGTTTGTCAACATAACATTTTTCAACATAATCTCCCTTAAGACTAATACATTTATTCCAGCGATGCTGCAGCGCCATTATGTCGTCCCTGTAGTGGTTCTCAGTAAGATCTGCAAAATACCCCTCTACAGCTGCAATCACCTCTTGATTCGAAGAAAAACACTGACCAGCGAGGAAGTTTTAATTTTGGGAAGAGATAGAAGTCAGAGGGAGCAAAATCTGGGGAATAGGGTGGATGTTCCAACAATTCATAGTGCAGATCACTTAATTATCCCATTGCCAAAACATCTTTGTATCTTTGTGGGCAGGTGCATTGTCCTGATGAAAGATGATTTCTTTCTTCTGCAAACCGGGTCTTTTCTCACGAATTTGTTCGTCTAGTCTGGTTAAAAGATCGGAATAATATTCCCTGATTATTGTTTTACCCTTTTCAAGATAATTAATAAACAAAATGCTTGTATCCCAAAACACTGATGTCATACCTTTCCTGCTAATGGTACCAACTCTGTTTTCTCTGGTGCTGAACAACTGGCTTCTGGTGTGTAATGGTGAATCCAAGTGTCATCATCCATAGTAATAAATCGACACACAAAATCAGTTTTATTCTTGTTAAAACGCTCCAAGCACTGTTCAGATTTTCATATGAGTGCATTTTTGATCTGCTGTGAGCAAGCATGGCACCCATCTTGCCCAAAGCTTTTCATATGAAATTCTTCATGCAAAATATATTCTACACATTCTTTTGAAATGCCTATAGTCTCAGCAATTTCATGCACTTTGACTCACCGGTCGTCCAATACCATATCGTGCACTTGATCAATGATTTCTGGTGTTACACTTTTCGAATGTCCTTCACATGGATCATCTTCAAGGCTGGTATGGCCACGTTTAAACTCGGCAACCCATTTTTTAATTGTCGAAAAAAAAAAAAATGAAGGAGAAGAGTGCACATAAACTTTTATGAACTTCGAATGAATTTCTTTTGGCATTAAAACTTCTTTTACAAAGAAGTTTATAACCGCACGATACTCAATTTTATCCATTTCAAGGGATATAGACAACACTTTTGCTTCAGACAGCTGTATAAAACAAATTACTTGATAGAATGACTTGTAATTTCACATGGATGACAGATGTACCAACTTAGAAAAAAAAAATTTTTGCTGATAGTGTTGCCATCTATGGTCGAGGTTGAAAACTTTTCAGACCACCCTCACACACTATTACAAATAGTAAACTGATATCTTTACTGATCTAACAACATCAGCTCATTCATATCCTTCTGAAATCACACTATAACACATTCTTTACCATTACTTTCTCTAATTTTGCATTGTGAAGCAATAAGATATTAGCTGAATCCTCTTTGACATATCTTTAACTGCTAGGTTACTCAGAAGACCAGTGAGTGCACATTAAATATATGCTAATCAATGCTTTACACAGCAGCAGCACACTCATTGTTATCCCAAATAACAGATATGCTAAAAATATCATGGGTTTATATGAAAATTAAAAATGAAGTATCTATTGATCCTAAAATGCAAAATGACTGATAACTATTCTCTCTTTATGTTATATATATGTTATATATATATATATATATATATATATATATATATAGGTATCCCTTGATATATGCAGTTAATTAATCCTCGATGGACACCGCATTATTCAATGTTAAAAATTAATGGGAATAATTATAACGAATTCTGCAAAATATAAAAATTTAAACATAATTTATTTTTTAAGGTGACATGTATTTATATATTTTATTTATACATATTTGTTACATAAAAACTTATCTAAATATTTATTTTTTATAAAAAACTTATCTAATGTAAATTGAACAGTGGTAGCTTTTTTTTAATCCATGATTTTGCGATAACAATCAATTTGTTTATCTAAACAGTGACTAACGTTCATGCTTCTCTCTACATTTAGATCTACAAATGGCTCATATAGTTGATTCACCAAGCCTAGAGCTCTTCCGATGTTTGCTTTGCTTTCTCTGTTATCAAGCCATTTAATAATGTCAATTTTAGTATCCAAAGTAATAATTTTTCATTTATTACTCTTTTTCGAGGCCATGGTTATGAAGGGTAATGCTTTACATAATTTGAAAATTACGTGATATGCTGATAGGCCGTAAGCGTACGCTGTAATACATACACATATATGCCTGTACGTGCCAAGCTCTGCTGATAAATTGAAGCACAGAGATTGAGGCAGATAGTGAGTTACTAATGTTGGAGCATGACTCATACCACGTGATCTGATCGGTTTCATTGACCAAGTCTAACGTTTTGCTTATTTTCAAACTTTTTGGGTCGCACTAATCAAATTTGATACTGCATATATCAAGTTTATGGTCACAATAATTTTTTGTGCACTAATCAAGAGATACCTGTATATAATTAATTAATGTGTGATAATACATACCCAGTTTCTCCTTTCCTTATTTTATTTTGTACATCTTTTAGTCCAGTCCTTACGTAAGTCTTATGCTTGCAGGCTGTAGAAGAGCAATCAATCAATTAGTATGTGTGTGTGTGTGTGTGTATATATATGTATATATATATAAGCACATAAACATATACAAGTATTTTCACACTAAAATGAAAAGTTACACTAATGCTTAATGCATTAGTGGGCTTCTGCGTGCTTTAAATATTATAAATGAAGTGCTATTTAACTTCTTTTATTAAAACACATTAGTGCCTATGCACTCTTGAGGTAGCACTTTGTGTCCATAATGCTATAACACCAGAAAAAGAACAGAATTGCCTTTTTAGCCTTTTTTTTTTTTTTTTTTCATTATTTGATTTTTCCTCGCAGCTGGTTCCAGATCTAGCAATCTTTGAAATGGGAAAGTAGTCAAGTCATTTCCCTGAATCTTGAGTTTCTAATTTTCAAGTTATTAAGGATAACTATCTTACACCGTACATAATAGAAGGCAATTTGAGGATCTAGTCTTTGAATGAATCATATAATCAGAGAACATGATTGTGAAACGAATATCAAATCATCTTCCAGCTGGTGAGAGTTATGAGGTGATCAGTTGAGTGGTTGCTAGCCATATGAAGACCTCCAAGAGGAAAGGATATATGTGGAACTACAAAGCCAGTGATTATGACGAGCTTAAAAGATGGCTTGGAGCTGTACAGAGTTAAGTGGAAGGGAGAGAAACACTGCTTGGGTACTGATGATGAGCTAATTAACAGTGGCAATGTCTGAATGTATTCCAAAAGTCAAAATTCTAAACAAGGTGGGAATAAATGCATGAATGTAGAGATTAAACAGCTAATGTTAAAGAAGAACATACTGTGGGGAGTAGCACAAGTTCAATAATGATAATAATCATGAAAATTACAAAGGGTAGGCAAGAATGGTGACACAGCTGGTAAGCACAGTATGACCAAAAATTAACAATTAGAATCCTTGAGTTCTTTTGCTGAATGGCAAAGAAGGAAGAATAATTATGGGAATCTCTTCTGTTATCCTTACAGTCTAGCAGTGGTTCCCAAATTTCAGGTCTTTGTCCACCATCCTACCACGCTCTTTATTTCCTTCACCTCCTTCAATATATCATCACCAACTATATATACTGCATCCTATCTTCTCTGCTTCTCACACATTATGGCTATGCAACAATGAATCTGACAGTCTATTGAATACAATGTCAAATCTGTATGGCAAAATGGAGGCAGACTGACAATGGATGCAATGATCTCATCCAAGGCTTTCAATTCCCCAAGAAACTTCTGCTGCATACTGACAAGGTAGATTCCATCAGAAACTCGGTCATTTTCCTTGCTCTTAGATTTAATCTCTTCCCTCCAATATATAATGAAAACTGCTCTATCATCTGCTATACCAACTGACCTATACATTTCTTTGTTATCATCCTCCACATTTCCAGGCTTATCAATTTATCTGACCTTCAAAACAATGATCCTTGTATATCAAACAGCACCTCATAATTGTACTTCAATTATCAGAACAGCAACTACTTTCTAGATGTGGTCAGATAAACAGTAAATTACTGTAATAATTTCAGTAAATATGCTATATCCTCCTTCACCTCACATTATACTGGCACAAAGCCACTACTGCTATTTATTTCCTGTATCTTCACCTTATGCAAGACAATTCTTCAGATATCATTAACAGCAGCCTCATACTCTCCTTTTCCTATTCTATCTCTACTCCTGTCAGTATACCAATCTGCTACAACCATGTTTCACTTACCAATGATTTTTGAGCAAGTCACATGAAATCACCCCTTAATTGTGATAATCCTAAACAAAGACAACTCATTTTTAGATCTATAATCAATCTTATCCATGGAATCTCTCAGCTGTGATTTCCATACCAGACTTCAACTCCTCAAGATTTCCAATTTAGGATGGGGGGGGGGGGGGGGGATGTTCAAGTTTATTTCTAATAAACGTTCTCTCTTTCTACCATCATTTATAAAAGATTTTAAAAAAAATTTCTTATGATGATGTAAATATAGTCTAGTATAATATTAACAAAATATGCATATGCCTAAAACAGTATTCAAACTTGCTAGTGAGTGGCATGTAGTAATAGTATCATTTGCACATTTATGAAAATTCTTGCCCTATTTTTTTTTTAAGATTGTTTCCAGATATTATTTATCAATTTACTTATCTTTCTAAATCTTTAAATTTTGATTTTGTTTTTTTGAGCTTTGTTCAGAGGTGGTGGCTGGCACCCAAACAGTGAATAGATTTAAGATGTATGATAGGTATTATATTAATGGATAGAGTGGGTCTCCCGCGATGAGTCTTGACTCCATGGAGTCAAGACTCATATAACATAGAGTGCCCATATAAATAATAATAACCAATAATGGAGCGAGAAGTATTCTATGAGGGAGGATGTAAATCAGTTGTTAGACAAAGCAAAAACTGAAGAGTGAGAAGGTGAAGTTCGTAAGCTCCTGCTACGCTATGATAGAGGCAAATAAGGAGGAGGGCACTAGTAACAAATGAATCAATACCTAGCTTGTGCAAAAGGAATGACATAGGATTTGTGGGTCTGTGGTCTGTGTTTGACAGAAAGAAAGATTTGTATGACATTGATGGACTGCATCTAAATGGTTTTGGTGTCTAGAAAGAGCTTTGATCACTGAGTATGCTGAAACAAAAAAAAAAAAAAAAAAAAAAAAAATCAGCTAATGCCTTTTTATTCCCGTACACGGGGAGTAGGCGAGGCCCTTTAGCCCTATCTAACTTTTGGAGACTGAGTGGGCAGTTCAATCTCCACTGGTACCAATTAGAGATAGATGGCCCAAGGCTATCACTAATTAAGCAGTACACAGTGAAGAGAGATGGCTCAAATGTGCCGCCATCTTGTGGTCCCTAACCCTAACACAATATATTTAATGTCTGAAATAATGTGGGTTCTACGGTCGATTTTCTTGAGTTTACAGGACGAAAAACCCGAGTTTCCGGGAGGAAAAACCCGCTTGCCTATGCCAGAGATCGACTAACTCGGGAACCGGTCGAAAAAAGGTTTAGAAAAATTTCCTCTAGTCGCCGACTAGACTCGAAACCAAATCTTCCTTCGTGCGGCCAAGCGCCGTGGTATGCAAACGCCACATCCACTGAGCTACACAGGCTCATGCTGAAACATAAATTCAGGAAAAACTTAAGCAATTAGAGTGGAAGCAGGTAAGTTTGTGTGAAGGCACCCATGATGCGAGTGAGAATGATCAAATTTGGAATCTAGTCTCTCAAGCAAAAATATTGAATAGGGTAATCAATTCAGGAAGTAAGGGTGATTGCGGTCTTAAAGGGATGCTTCAGTTTCTATATACTAATACCAGAAGTATCAGGAACAAGGAGTATTTAGCATATGCTAGTGCAACCTTGCCAAAAGTTATAGGCATTAATGAGACTTGGCTAACAGCAGATAATGTGGTTACAGGGATAGAATGTGAAGGGTTTGGTATTTTCAGGGAAGACAGAGAACATAGGATGGGGAGGGGCACTGCTGATGATAGAGGATGAATTGCAGTCAAAAAGAATAGGAGATAATCAGGAGGGTGGCCATTTATTTGAAGCAGTCTGGTGTGAGATCAAGACCAGTAAGTCAAAATATACAATTGGTGTTTGCTATAGGCCAAGGGATTCCAAGGATGATCTGGAAGACAATGCATTGGCAAATTAGTATGAGTGCAGGACTTCAAAAATGGAGATATAGACTGGAAGGAAGAAAGATCACATGGCAGGAAGGAAATGGAATTTATACACCCAATGAGAGATAATTACCTGAGGCAGCTTGTGATGGAGGAGACTAGGGTGTGAGAGTATTGAACTTGGTCATAGGATCAGAAGAGCTATCCATAACCAAAGTGGCCACACTGCTTCTGATTGGCAAAAGTGACCATGCAGTCATGACTTGGAAGCTAGTACGTGACAAATATTCTGTCAAGAAGGGGTATATTTGGAGCTACAAGGTAGGTGATTATGACAAGCTTAGGAGGATGCTTGAATCTGTGCCATGGCATAAAACACTGCAAAGGAAAGATGTTCGTGCATGGGAGATAGTTAAGGGGCACCTAGAGGAAGCAATATTAAATTGTATACCTAAGGTGAGGAGAGTTAATCAGGTGAACAGAATTAAATGACTGAACAGATCAACAGAAATCCCAGAGTTCTTTCATCATGTGGCAAGTAAGAGAAAAAATGACTGTGGAAAGTTAACTTTAATGAGGGCTGATGGTGATGAGGTGAGAAAAGTAAATAAAATAGTTGAGTTATTCAGTGGCCAATTAGCAAGGGTACATCATCTAAGTGAGGATATTGATGTAACATGTGATAGACACTGGGATGGATAGATGTGGGAACAGATGTGGATGAATTGGAGGCTCTTAAAATATTAGAGAATCTCAATGTCAATACAAGTGCCGATTAGATTGGATATCAGCTATGGTTTTGCGAGAATGTGCAAAGGGAACTGGCAATGCCTCTGAATAGGCTCTTTAATTTAAGTCACAGATGTGGTAGAGTTCAAAGGGAGTGGAAAGAGGACAAGATAATTCCCTTGCATAAGGGAAGTTCTAAGACTGCAGTATCAAATTATAGACAAACCAGTATCTCAGGCCTACTGTAAAAGTACTGAAAAAATTGGTCAAAAAGAGAATTCAAGAATAGATGGATAAGAATATGATACCGTATGAGGGACAGCATAACTTTTGAAGAGTTGGTCATGCCTTAATAATTTGCTAACTTTTTATAATAAAGTAACAGGCAAGTTGGATAAAGCAAATGGCTACATGATAATTCTGCTGGATTTTGCAAAGGCATTTGACAGAATAACACATGGAACTCTGTTACACAAATTAGAACAAATGGGGATGGATATGACACTGGTTATGTGGATAAGAGTGTGGCTGCTGGACATATCAAAAAAGATGTATGTGGAAAGGTAGAAAATGGTGAAAACAGGTGACTAGTAATGTGCCTGAAGGTTCAATGCTGGGACAACTGCTGTTTAATTTGTACCTAAATGATATAGGAAATAATCTGAAAAGAAATATTCAGTGTCAGTTGTTTGCTGATTATGCAAAATAAGGTAGAGTAATAATTAATCAATGCAATGTGGAGAGCCTGCAGGACGATGTAAATGGCTGTCAGTATTATTACATGACACCTCCAAGGAGTCCAACGACTCATCGAGGGAGGACACCTGCTCTGCAGCTCCCAGTCTCCACCAACTATAGCGAGCTGCAACTACCATCATCATCTACACCAAGGTTTCTCAAACTGTGTTCCGCGAGAAGTTCTGAAATTTGTCATTTTAGTTTTCTAAGCATTTTTCATGAATAAATATTTTATAGTAAAAATATTCCGAGGAGGATAATATTCATGAATATGTCAAAAAGCTCAGACCCAGACCACCTAATAACATCTGTGTATCGTTAATTTTCACACATCGAAAGCCTTTCAACATTTGGGAGAGGGAATGCTGCTGTTTATGACGGGTCATAAAAATTGCCTGCAAGCCCATTACAACAATTGGTGTCATATCTTCTATTCTCAAAACTGAAGGAAATGACATGTGTTGCAAATGTCAGTGACCAAGCAGCATATTTTTAAACATGGAAGTATTCATGAATTATTGTTAATTTTCACACATTGAAATCTTTCAACAATTGGGAAAGAGAATACCACCATTTATGACCGATCATAAAAATTGCCTGCAAGCCGATTACAACAATGGGGGGCGTGTTCTCAAAACTGAATGAAATAACATCTGCATTGAAAATATCAGTGACCAATCAGCAAATTTTTCCACTGAAATTGAAGATCAAGGTAGTCTGTATCTGGTTCTCAAATCTATTACTACTAAATAATTTCTTCGCAAGTTCGTACTGCGGTGTGTAAGTGCTTGTTCTGAAATCGGAGTGCCGTGATTTTTTAAAAACTAATAGGAATACAGAGTTAAAATCTGATATGAATAAGAGACAAGGCACTTTGTTTAATTTTGGTATTGAGAAATCTCTTATTGAAGGTGTAGTGAGTCATCAACCTGAAGCCCAAAGATCTCCGGAATGTACAAAAGGAGGGGAAAACTACCAGCACACAGCTGCATTCACTTGTAAGTACTTATAATAATATTATAAATATATTTCGTGATCAGAATGGGAAATGTAAATGAAAATCAGCACAAATTAATTTAATGATGTTTGCCTGAATAAACTACGACATGCTACAACATTTCATTAGTCCAGTGATTGATAACTAATTTAAATGTAATTTATATTTGTCAACATGCCACACCGTATACATAAGTGTACTAATACTCTTTATGATTATGCCATAATTAATTATTATTACTTATGTTAATGTATGAACTTTAAAAAAATTTGGAAAGGTATTTGCGAGTAAATTTGTTGGGACTGGGCCCTTGGGAAAAAAAATCAGCTAATGCCTTTTTATTCCCGTATATAGGGAGTAGGCGAGGCGACTTTTAAAAAAAAAAAAGAATTCTTCTTACTCTTTTAACTAATTTTATAATTAATATCTGATTTATTTCAAACTGTTTAATTTTTGTTACTGAACATTTTATCAAATCATTCTTATTACAATTGCTTTTACATTATTTGATACAGTTTAGTACTTTTCTTACAAGTATTGTTACAATTCATATTTACTTTTGTGTGTTGCAGTCTTTTTTTACTATTTTGCATTATTCATTTACTTTTATATTATTCGACATTTCTTATTTATAATCTTATTGTTTTTCATACTAAAGTTACCTTTACAATACAATTCTATTTGTTTTTATTATAGTTCTGACAAATATTGGAATTTGAATATTATTGAAAAAATACCCATGGATTCTTGTTTAAAGACAGAAACTTTAACACAAGGAGGAGCAAGTACTTCTGCTGACACATCTACTCATATGATTGGAGAAGATATGGAATTGCAAACTGTGGTTTCTTCAAAAGCTAATATTAAAGAACAAGAGTCGTCTAAGAACAGACCAAAACGGAAGTACCATGAAAGTTTAAGTTAAGGGATATTACATCCCAAATAGTTTCTTAGCCGAATATAGTAGAAACTATATAAAGCTCGGCGATTCCAAGCGTAAGCAAATACCTTGGATACTGCAGCAACTGACCCTTAAGGTAGTGCAAGCTGAGGCAACTCATGTCAAAGGTGGAGCAAGCTCCGATCACTATTCTTGATATTTACCCATAATGTGAACTTAGATCCTAGGAGCTGTATTACTGTTCAACATTACGAGAGAAGGTCACTACCCAGACCGGTTTCAACCTTTATTGAGGTCTCATTAGTGAGTAGGTAGACCTAGTTAATATCAAGTTTGTAGCTAACAGAACTTACAACCCTTCATGAGTATTGCCGAGAGGTGTCCTAATAAATTATTAGATATATGAAAGGGTTGTAAGTTCTGTTCGCTACAAACTTGATATTAACTAGGTCTACCTACTCACTGATGAGACCTCAATAAAGGTTGAAACCGGTCTGCGTAGTGACCTCTCGTAATGTTGAACAGTAATACAGTTCCTAGGAGCTAAGTTCACATTATGGGTAAATATCAAGAATAGTGATCGGAGCTTGCTCCACCTTTGACACGAGTTGCCTCAGCTTGCACTACCTTAAGGGTCAGTTGCTGCAGTATCCAGGTATTTGCTTATGCTTGGAATCGCTGAACTTTATATAGTTTCTACTATATTCGGCATGAAACTCTTTGAGTTTCTTATTCAGCTAGGAAACGATATGGGATGTAATATCCCTTAACTTAAACAAGTCATATGTCGCCGAATTGAAGCCTTTGGCTCTTCATATATCTAATAACCATGAAAGTTATTTAAATTATGGATTTACGTGTATTGGCAATACACATGCTCCTGATGTTTTATGTAATAAAATACTAGTAAACAGTTCTTTGGCTCCAGCTAAATTCGTAGGCACGTCGAAACGAAACACACCGATTACAAAGGAAAATATATACTTTTTTTTAAGAGACGACGTGACTCGCTAGAAAAATCTAAACTTCAAATGGCTACAATTGCTACAACTGAAAATGCAACAAAGGTGTCTTTTCACGTGAGTTACCGCATTGCACTTCATGGTGAAGCTCATACAATTGGTGAGACGCTCATTAAGCCTTGTGTGAAAGACATTGTATCATGCATGTTAAACGAGCAGGTTGCTAAAAAAATAGATGCAGTACAATTATCAAATGATACTGTTTTCCGCCACATCAAAGATCTTTCGGCTGACATAGAAAAAGTGCTAATTCATCGACTTAGACTGCAGTGAATATTCATTGCAAATGGATGAATCTACAGATGTCACAGGACTCGCTGTATTACTAGTGTTTGTTCGTTACATATTTGATAAAAGTATTGAAGAAGATTTACTCATGTTCGAATATCATCAAGAAGAAACTACCAGAGAAGATATATTCAACCGTATTAATAATTATATCGCAAAACAGGAAATCAGTCGGGAGAAGTATTGATATTTGTACAAATGGTGCTCAAGCAATGGTAGGAAAGGGGAAGGGAGTTGTAACACGTATCCTGCAAGTAGCTACAAGAGCCACCAAAAGGCATTGTGTTTTGCATAGACAAGCACTAGTAACAAAAAGAATTCGTACATATTTAAAAACTATTTTGGATGAAGCCGAAAAAATGATCAACTATGTAAAATCTCGACCACTTCAATCCAGATTATTTAAAATTTTGTGCGATGAAATGGGTAGTGCACATAATGCACTTTTATTACATATCGAAATGAGATGGCTATCCAGAGGAAAAGCATTATTGAGGCTTTTTGAACTTCATGGTGCGTTAATGGTCTTCTTGATGTCATATAATTTAGGACAAAATTTTATTGAATTATTAAGAAATTCTCCATGCTTGATGAGTCTTGCGTATCTGGCAGATATTTTTACAAAGTGCAATGAAATTATGTAACTTATCATTACAAGGAAAGAATATTACAATTTTTAATACAAGAGATAAAATTGCATCTTTTGATAGGAAGTTGCAATTTCTACAGTTGAACAGAATAATTTTGATTGTTTTCCCACCTTGCATGAATTTTTGACTGAAATAAATTCTAAAGTAAATGAAGAAGTATCTAACGTAATTTTAGAACACTTGCATGACTTGCAATCAACCCTTTTGCAATATTTTCCAAAATCCAGTGAGGACAATTCCTGGGTTCTGAATCCATTTACAGTGACAGCTAAGCCAGCAGGCTTCAGTGCAAGTGACTATGAAAATCTAATTGATTTAATTAGTGACTCTGATTTAAAACAAAAATACAAGGAACTGCCAATAAATCATTTCTGGACAAGCGTGTCAAAACTAGCTATTTTTGTTTTACTTCCTTTTACAACGACATATTTATGCGAGGCAGGATTTTCATATTATGCTGCAACCAAATCAAAGTCCAGGAACAGATTAGACGCTACACCAAATATGAGAATTCAACTTTCTAATATTGTGCCTGATATCAAAAGAATTTGTAATTCAAAGACCCAAAAAACATCAGAGTCATTAAGAACTTAATTTGCCATATACTTTTACTATTTTTATGTGTTTTGTTTTTACTAATTAACATTTGACAATAAATGATTGTTTATTCTTAATGCTTAGATTTATTCATTTATTTTATTTATACTTACCTAATCTACAAAACCAGCACACAGGAGAAAAAGTCTGTATTCACTAAATTTTTGGTGATCAGAATGGGATATGTCAATGAAAATCAGCACAAATTAATTTAATATTGGTTTAACTGATGTTTAATTAATTAATAATTAATTGTCAATCATTAATAATTAATTATCAATTATTATTTAACAATACAATAAGCTAAATTACCAATTATTAATTAATACATTACAAACTAATCAAGGTGTTCCATGAACATTTCAGGATTTGTGAAGTGTTCCGTCGTAGAAAAAGTTTGAGAAACCCTGATCTACACCAACACCACTAGTATTTTCATAAACAATCACAAACATCCATGTCCATGGTGGGATTCGAACCTGCAGCCTTTTGGCAAGAGAGTGGATATGCTAACCAGGCCAGCAGAAGAAAAAAACACTCGGCCAACCAGGCTGGCAGTATGGGAAAATGATAATAGGTATCAGTTTAATGTAGAGAAATGTCAAGTTATGCATTTTAGAATACATAGATTATGAGTTGTGTACCACATTGATGAAACTGTACTCCAGGAAATAGATAAAGCTAGAGATTTAGGAGTGTTGGTAGACAGAGAGTTTAGAGGACATATTGCTAAGGCAGCTAATGTAGCTCATAAGATTACTTGACTTACTGAAAAACACACTACAAGTACAGATAAGGAAGTTGTTATTCCACATTATAAAGCATTGATATCTCCACATCTGGATTACTGTGCTCAAGTCTGTTCTACCTGGTTTCTTGGGGATGAAAAAGCAGTGGAGAAGATTCAGAAGCAAGCAACCAAGATGGTGAGTGGTCTGTGGAATGTTCCCTATGAGGATAGATTGAGGATGTGTGGACTGCAGAAGTTGGTTGATGTGAGAAAAAGAGGGGGATATGGTAGAAACATTTAAGTTGCTTAAAGAGTTTTATAGAATTGATGTAGGAAAAATGTTTCCACACTTGGCTAGAAGGGGAAGAACAAGAGGTCATCCTTGGAAGGTGAGTAAAAGTGTGATCAGTAGGGGCACGAGGACTAATTTTTTTGGTTGGAGAGTTGTGAATGAATGGAATGGGTTGCCAGTCAGTTGTTAGTGATTTGTCTATTAAATGGTTCAAGGAGAGGGATGATAGATTGTGTGGGCACCTCCATGTGTAATCCGAATACTCATCGCGAGTCTCCCCGTGATGAGTATTCGGATTACATGGAGGTGCCCATACAATAATAATAATTCATCATCATCTTCCTTATATCGTCTTTTACCTTGCGGTGTCAAGGGTCCATTGATCATCGGACCTCACTCCATTTACAGGATAAGGTGGTCAGCCTTATGCCCCGGTGTATCCTATGGCCTGTAGTGTTGAGTTCTCAAGGCCAGTTTGCCTGCTTTGCGGGATGAAAAACCCCAGAATAAACTGGGGAAAAAACCCTGCTGTCAACGCCCAAGACTGGCTAACTTGGCTATGGCTGAGGAAGATCCTTCAGCTCCTCACGTCACCGACGGGAATTGAACCTAGGACACTCCTTCCCCAGGCATATGGTTGCGAAGCGCAAAGCCACTAGGCTACTGCTTTTTTTTTTTTTTATCTTCTTTTTAATGGTTGATTTAGTAGACTGAACCTTCATCAACAATTTGCTTATCACTCATTGTTTTTCTGAATTTTTGCATGTTTAATTTGAATTAATTTATTTTTCATATTCCTAGAAAACACTGAGATTACATTTGCAAGTTACATCCAACATGAAATATTAAAGCTGGAATTAACTCTTTTCAAAATGGTGTTACAAAGCTGCACTAATCAAAATAAAAAGCAACGTTAACATCAATTTCTTGATATGTACTCTCAAGGGGGGTGTTCAGGCACTTCCATGACAGCACTAAACGATTAAATTTACCTTGTTATTTATCTCCTATCAACATCAAATTCTCCTCCAAACTAGTCAATTGCTCAACAGCACTCCAATATACTGCTGCATCTAACATTTCGTTCTTCTATGGCACTTCTGGCTGAATAAATCCAACTAGATTCCTCTGGGTCTTTTTTCTGATATCTTGGCATCAAATATCCATTTTTCTAACCTCTCTTCTTCCATTCTGTTTAAGTAACCACATCACCTTGTATTAGCCCTGCTCACCCATTGATTGTCAAGAAGGAACTTGACAATCAATGTCAAGTTCCTTCTTAATATTCTGCCAATGATACCATCTGTCCAATGCAGTAATTTTTTTTTTAGAACTCTCATATATGTGGTATCTAGTCTTTGTTTTTTTGTTATCTAGTTTTATTTCTAACCCAACTCTCAAGATCCATAACTAAAAACTGGTTTGAACACTAATTTTTTTTTTTTTATGTTACTTTCACCCATGAAAGGCTATTTGTTAACCTACAGTACATTTTGTACTGTAGACAAGTTAGGGATTTTTTTAAAATCAATTCTATATTTTTTTGTATTTTTTTTTCATTTATTTTTTACACAATCCGGAAACCCTGATCTAGAGACCAAACTTTTTTTTTTTTATAAACCACTTCAGGTCTCCACACCAGGCAATTACATTCATCTCCCATCTAAAGGCAATCACAAACATCCGTGCTCATGACAGGATTCGAACCCACAGCCTGTTGGATGGAGAGCAGGTATGCTAACCACTCGGCCGACCAGACCGGTGGTATATGGTTAGTTTCTTATTCCATATAAATTTTTTCAAACTGGCTCCCCCACTATACTAGCTTTGCTTATTCTGTTGTCTATTTCCAGATTTAATTTGCCATCTTCACTAAAAACTGTGCATAAATGGCTGAAATATTTTACTTGTTTAAATATTTCAGCTATTTAATATTTTTTTAAAATAGAATGCAAATAGCGATTACACCTAACTGCAACTCTAAGATGTGTAACACACTAGACTAATTATTTTTTTTTCAAATAAGCAAATTAATCAACACACCTCAATGGGAGAACACTATTATTTACCTTCTGTTGTTGAGCTATGCAAGTATTCACTCCTGACTGGTAAACATTGCTAAATATCAAATTAAGTTTACCTTGTTTATTTACCAACTGTTGAAGAATATTAGCTTTTATTGTAATAAAAATGCTTATATAATAATGGCAGATCTAAATGCTAGAGTAGGAAATAAACGAATTGCAGATATTATAGATACATATGGAGAAATCTACATAAATAATGAGAAAGAACTTACCATTACACCTAACAGATAAGCTTAGGCGTTGCTGGTTATTCATTACTTATTTTTTCACGGTATTAACAACACCACAAACACTTTTATCAACAAGGATGTTTTATTAACGCTAATATTTCGCCGATTTTCAAATCAGCATCATCAGAGCACAACACACATGTAAACGCGACAGTGAGTGAAACAATATAATTGCAGAAAGACAAAAGATCTAAAGTCCTATTTTTGGCGCCCTCTAACGGAAAAAAAAAAAAAAAAAAAAAAAAAAAACAGCAGTTATCCAGGAGTTTTTCTTAGGATAACCGTCTCCCAAATTTTTGGCAAATTAATGCAACCATATTTGTTAAGGTTGGGAGAATTCTTCAAAGCCATTGCTGACTCAAAAAATAGTCTTTCAGATCTATAACGACTCCTAAATAGCACATTCGTTTTTCTCCATCTAATCCTGTGTGAAGGAGTGTCCAAAGCGTGGTCTGCCAGTCCCGACTTGCCATAGTAATAGTAGCGAATGTATCTTTCTGCGTAGTAGCGTAGTAATAGTAGCGAATGTATCCTCTCCCCCCCGTTAGCAAATTTTTACATGGAACACTTTGAAAACAAAGTACTTACCACAGCTACATACAAGCCACTAGTGTGGTTGCGCTATGTAGATGATGTGTTTGCCATCTGGCCCCATGGACAAGACACTTTGGATGCTTTTGTCACCTATCTAAACAGCCAACACCCCAAAATTCACTTCACAGTAGAAAAAGAATCAAATAACTGTTTACCATTTCTTGACACATTAGTCACCCGCCTTTCAGATGGATCACTATCTTTTTCTATTTACAGGAAGCCTACACACACACAGGAAGATACCTACATAAACAATCACATCATCATCCAGTCCAACAGTACGGCATTTTAAAAACACTGACACACAGAGCCAGAGCCATTTGTTCTAACGATACAGCTCTGACCACTGAACTCCAGTACCTGCGCCATACGTTCTTAGCCAACGGCTACAATCCCTACAAAATAGAAAAAATACTACATAGGCCCATTACTTTGCCCCCCCCCTAATACACAAGAATACAACATGACCATTTCTATTCCCTATATCAGAGGTACATCGGAAAAGATAGCCAAAGTATTGGTGAAACATGGCCTTCGCACCACCTTCAAGCCTCATGTCAAGCTGGCAACTCTGATCTGCTCACCAAAGGATAAACTTCACCCTTTAGCACACCCAGGAGTGTATGAAGTTCCATGTGACTGTGACTTGGCCTATTATGGGCAAACAGGAAGATCAGTGAACATCCGCCTGGAAGAACATGAAAGATACATTCGCTACTATTACTATGGCAAGTCGGGACTGGCAGACCACGCTTTGGACACTCCTTCACACAGGATTAGATGGAGAAAAACGAATGTGCTATTTAGGAGTCGTTATAGATCTGAAAGACTATTTTTTGAGTCAGCAATGGCTTTGAAGAATTCTCCCAACCTTAACAAATATGGTTGCATTAATTTGCCAAAAATTTGGGAGACGGTTATCCTAAGAAAAACTCCTGGATAACTGCTGTTTTTTTTTTTTTTTTTTTTTTTTTTTTCATTAGAGGGCGCCAAAAATAGGACTTTAGATCTTTTGTCTTTCTGCAATTATATTGTTTCACTCACTGTCGCGTTTACATGTGTGTTGTGCTCTGATGATGCTGATTTGAAAATCGGCGAAATATTAGCGTTAATAAAACATCCTTGTTGATAAAAGTGTTTGTGGTGTTGTTAATACCGTGAAAAAATAAGTAATGAATTACCATTACACCTTATATATAAAAAAATAATCAAATTACTGTGCATCCCTCACAGACTTGATGCCTTTCAAATGCTTCATTATTCTTTTCTATTTATAGAAAGCTAGCACACACTCAAAGATATTAACATAATTCCACCATCATCTGACCAAACTAAAAGAAAGGATTAAAATGACCAAACTACATATGGTTTTCTTAAAATACGTGCACAGAGCTAGGATGAAACTATTCCAATACATAGGATGTAATACTAGGATGAAAATATTCCAAGTACAGTCATTGTCACTGTACTTGCCTACTACCTTCACCACACATTTCTGAAAGATGGTTATAACTCCTATAAAATGAATAAAATGCAAATACCTCCTCAGTTCTCCAAATACAAAAGGCTGCAGCAAACTCCTGTGAATTTAGGGCACTTCTGAAAAGATAGCAATAGTGATCAATAATTTTAATCTCCACACCATGTTAAAACCACACAAAGTACTAAGGAACCATGCCAGTGCAGAGAACAAATGAGACACTGCTAATTCTTTTGCAATTTTTCGTAATACATATGCAGATATTCCATCCAATCCTGAAATATTAGCAATGAAATTTTGTAATATTTTGAATGCCTACAGGTCATCTATCTCCATTCTCACATCAAAACACCCATCACATCACTGCATATTCTACCTAAATGATAGTTCTCACAAAATGTAAACATAAATCTGCCATAAATGTAAACCGAAAACTTGGTAAACATAAATCTGTGCTATCAGCATTCACTATTCTTCCATTTTTTAATTACCACAGAGCTAAAGAACGAAGATTTTGGTCTGCCTGGTTAATTTTCTCATAACCTGAATTTTTCTTTCTACCATGCAGTTATTACTTTGCTGCTTGTGCTTTGTTCTGTTCACATTTCTATTCTATATTTATTCCACAACATTTTCCTTTCTGCACTTCCTGCTTAATGATACTGCATCATATCAAAGAAAGTTCATGGCACTACCTAAACAAAAAAAAAGTAATACTTTTTATAAAGTAATCTATAATTGGAGAAATTAAAAAAACTACCAAAAAATAGAAGTAAATGAGTGAACACTTTGTGAGGATGTATCATTCAGGTGGAGATATGAGAATAGAGGCAGATGAATAGAAGTAGTGTCTGTAGCTCACTCAGTATCAACAACATCCTTTGGTTGGAAAGCTCTAGGTTTGAATCTCATTTAGTACATGAATATTCTCTCTATCAGTACTTTTCAAGTGAGAGTGAGTTAACCATTCTTATATGACGGTGCCAGGTTTTCCCTTCTGAAAACAAGCAAATTTCTTTTGCAGGATGAAAATTCAGAAAAACACTACAGATTGATTGCCTCTGTAGCGCAATTGGAAGAATGACGGTACATTGCACCCTTCGATTGGAAAAGGCCTAAGTTCAATTCCCGTTGTGACGGGAGGAATCTTTATATGGACTTTTTCAATTGAAGGTGAGTTAGCTGATCTCATATGGAAGTAGCAGGGTTTCTTTCTCCCGGAAACTCAGGTTTTTCATCATGCATACAGACAAATCGGCCCTTCAGAACACACGTAATTTTCAGACAAAAAATACTCGTGGCGGTAGATGGTGCTGATGTAGATGTAGTTGTTTGGTAGTAGCGGCTAGGTAGTGGTGGAGACGGAGAGCTGTACAGTGGGTGTCCTCCCAGGATGAGGCTTCAGATTCCTTGGAGGTGTCACGAATGGTAGTAATAATAAAGACAACAATGCAGACATGGTTTACTAACCAATCATAAAAGTAATCAGGCTTTTAAGATGCCAAGTTACTTGGTCATGATAGGCTATTGAGCCAACTAAAAGAATATGGAATGGGAAACAGAAGTGCCTCTTTATATGTTGATTTACTCACTGAACACATGGAAAATATGTTTCATGTGTTCTTCACAAAAAAAAGCCCAACAAGCTGATATTCACAGCCATATTGCATTATACCCAGCCAAAAATGTGTAAAGTGTTAAAAAAGAATTAGTGAATAATAATAAAGAGCCACAAGGCTATTTTTTCCGGCGGCGTAAATTAAGTTCAGGGGATAATAAATCCCCTGAAAATAATGAGGGATTTATTATCCTCTGAACTTGGTAAATAATAATCTTTTTGAACATATTTGTAATAAAAAAATATGAAATAAAAATCTTTTTAGCAGAATTTTTTAAGAATTCGGATAAAAATTTATTTAATTTATACTTTTTTTTTTTTTTTTGTACAAAATGGTGAAAAGCGTTTGGAGCCAGGAATAGTATGCCATATTAATATCATATAATTAATATAATATAATGTCATAAACATAGTAATAACTGAATTCGACACGTATCACGCATTTGGTAGAAATATTAGCTCATTTAAAATATGTATGTTGGAATCGGAATCCAGGATTCTGACTAAACGGAATAATAAGCCAACTTAGAATTTATGCGGCGGTTCCTTGTGTTTCCATGGCAATTTATAACACACACACACAAAAAAAAAAAAAAAAACCACGTGCTCACAAGTTTGTACAAAACATATTCCGACTTCAGAATATTAATTCAGAGTAGATAAATGCAGATAATAAACAAAACTCACCTTTCTTAAGTAGCTTGAATAGTTTCTTTGCAAGTTTCCGCGTAGCCATAGGCTTTGCGATAACACTAGCATATTTCAATTTCTCTTGATATATCAAGTTTTTATCTCCAGAACCTTCTGCAACATCCTCTATCGATTGATCTGGTGCCTCTTCCTCTGGACTTTTCTTTTCTTTCTTCACTTTGGTCATTTTTTTTACAACTCGGAACAAAAATTTATATAGAAACACACAAACTACGTACTTATCAATTCTCTAACACTGACAAACATGTTCTTCCCACATGGCGTCTAACATAGTATATAGCGATACCTAGTGGTAAAATATATCATGAAATAAATAAATAAGTAAATACTTTTTGCTAGATATCGTATAACTAGTTGCTAGATATCGTACAGTCGAGAGAAGTGTATCACACTTTATATTCTATAAAATCAGTAGTGCAGTAGTAAAATTGTTAAAAGAAATGATATTTGTTTAGTTATGAAGCACCTTTTGTGGCGGGTGCATAATGTGTGTGTTTGGGGGGGAAGGGGGGCTGAAACGTAGTCACCACATTCTACCGATTTCCATGAAATTTCGTACACATGATTGACGAATATTCTCTCTCAACTGGGCTCGTGTATACGGACACACACCGGTCAAAAAGGGAGCGCACACTTAGTACCTGCGCGCACAAATTTTGCATTCAGAATTTCTTATTTCTATTTATGTATGTAATGAAGTATCACATGTAACCAAATGTAAGTAATTTTGTATGATGTGTAATCAAATGTATGTAATGTATGTAGTAACTGTAACAAAATGTATGTAATGTATGTAGTAACTGTAACAAAATGTATGTAATGTAATTAAAAATATATATATAAAAAATGAGTTTACACTGTATGTTTGTGAGAATTAGGAAACATAATATTTTGACTGCATATGTGTAAATACTGTTGTATAATCACACCTATTCAAACTTAAAAAAAAAAAATAGTAAACTACAACATGCAATATTATATAACTTATGTAACTCTGAACAATATAATTGTAAATTATTACGGTGATTATTATTTTAAAAAAATAGCAAAAAAAACTATATTATTATCATTTGCCGAACCTCGTAAAATAATATACTGAATAGATGATCATTGTACATATGTAAATATTTGAGAGATCAAAAAAAATATTATTATTATTATTACTACTACTACTACTTTGTAAAATAACATGTTAAGTTTATTCAATGTTAGAATATCATTGAAGAAGACTGTTGTATATATGTAAATATTTTAGAAATAAAAAAAATATTATTATTATTGTTGTTGTTGTATGCATGCCTCCATGGAGTCCATAGACTCATTGTGGGAGACCCAAACTATCCACACAATCCATTACACCTCTCCTTGAACCCATTAACAGATAAAGGACTTACAACTGACTCTGGTAACCCACTCCACTCATTCACAACTCTCCAAGCAAACATTTTAGTCCTCGCACCCCACTGACACCTTTATTTAACTTCCAGGGATGGCCCCTTGTTGTGGCCCCTCTAGCCCAGTGTTGAAACATGAAAATTTCCCCCACATCAGTCTTATAAAGACCTTTAAGTAACTTGATATCATATCCTCTATTTTTCTCATATCAACCAAATTCTGCAAACAAACACCCTCAATCTGTTCTCATAGGGAACCATCCACAAACAATTAACCATCTCGGTCACTTGACTCTGAATGTTCTCCACTGCATCCATATTCCCAAGAAATCCAGTTGACTTGATATGAGCACAGTAATCTATGTGTGGACGTATCAAAGCCTTATAAAGAGGAATAACAACATCCTTATCTCTACTTCTTAATGTGTTCTTCAATAGCATTGTACTCATATGGCTACCTTAGAAATATATCCTCTAAACTTGAACTCTCTGTTTACCACCACTTCTAAATCTCTAGCTTCATCTATTTCCTGGAGTACAGTTCCATCAATATGATACATCGCTTGCAATTTATTTATTCCAAAATACATCACTTTACATTACTCCACCTTAAACTGACATCGATTATCTTTTGTCCATAGTGACAGCTTATTTAAATCTTCCTGCAAGCTCTCCACATCACCTTGACTAACTATTACTCTATTTAATTGTGCATCATCAGCAAACAACTGAAAATTTCCTTTCAAGTTATTTCCTATATCATTTATATGCAAATTAAACAATAGTGGTCCTAACACCGGCACACCACTAGTCACTTGGTTTCATCTTGTTTCTTCCCCTCCATATACCATTTTGAGTTGTTACTCTATTATAAAAAGTTAATAAATTACTAAGGTCTGACCTACCCTTCAGAAATACAGTATCATATCTTTATTCACCCATTCTTGAGTTGTCTTTTTGACCCAAATGTTTTTTGCTAATTCTATTACCACCATGCCTGAGCTTGATAAAGACAGATATAATGTGAAATGTTCATGTTTTCAAATTGGCTCAAAAACTCCCAAAATGAAATGGACTGAAGAAATTTGCCTTCTTTCATTGGATATGGAATTGTGAGAGTACAAAATCCGTAGGATACGTCAATAGTTACACCCTCCAATTCAATTAAGGATATGATTGACAGAAGCTATTGCTGTAAAGATGAGGAATGTAGATGGTGTGTGTAGAGTTAACTAAATTTTATATATACAAAGGTTTATATAAACCCACCAATGTTTTATTTCCGAAAGGCAGCAGGCAAAATCATTTAGCACTTACTCACTTTTGAAGGAGAATGGGTAGCTAGTCTCCACCCCTAGCGTTAACAGAATAGATAATCTTGGGCTAATTGAATTTAATTGGCATCCAGGTAGGAGGATATGGAAGACAATTCGTGACAATATGGCCATTGAACCCTTCGGAAATTCGTACCTAGCTATTTTTTTACAGGCAATTTCGATGACGAATAAAACATCATGTCAATTGTGCACTTGGCAACTGCCAAAATTCCATAACATTTCTATACTACTGGACAGAAGGGTTCAATGGCCATATACATCTAATATTTTGGTTGTTTATATATATCCCATACACACACACAATAAGTCTCAACACATATGACATAACAGTGCTATATACGAGATAGTGCTAAAGAACAAAGGAATTTGTTGATGTGTTTCTTGAAGACAAGAGGTTTGTAATTATTGGGGAATACAATATGGAGAATGCTATTCCAAAGAGTAGTGGTGTGAGCTTTGAAAAAGGAGGATGAGAAATTGCTTCAGTAAATTTGGAGATGAACTGCATATTGGTGTGAACCAGCAGCTGATCCTGTGTTATGTGATTAGTGAAAAGTGGAGGAATTATAGTGGCCAGTTTGGTCCAACAGTGCTTATAGAAATACCTATAAAAAGATATAAAGTAATGCAGTAAGAGAACGCCTATGGGTGCGACAGGAGAGAGTGGTTAGAGAGGAGGGAGTTCTCACTTAAGTGGATTGCTGTTTCATGTATACAATCAAGCATTCGAGGGAGGTCCTAGTTGCACCATCTCCAATATGGGAAGAATATTCTGAGTACTATTTAAAACGGAAAAAGTATACCAGCTTTTTTTTTGGAGGCAGAAGAGGCTATGGAACTAGGACAGGAAAGATAGGAAAGCCGAGAAAATTGATCTATGGGCAAACAGAATATCGCCAAAAGTGAGGTGGAGCAAAGCATAGTCTTTCTCCCAGGAAATCACACAAAACGGAATTTTAGCAGCATTAAAATTGACCATGTTATCCTCACCCTACTTGAGCATTGAAAAAGAATTGGTGTTTAAAGCATTCGTCAGAAAAGATCGTAAAGCGTGAATTACGTGAGTGATGCAAGGTTTTGAAAATGAAAAACAGAGGAGTGGAGTGAAAAAGAAAAGAGGAGGAATGTAGTTTGGTCTTATTTTTACACCTGAAGAAATGTCATGGTATAATACATTTAAATATCTTCACCAAATCACAACGAAAGCCATTAGTCGAATTTCAAATGGTAAATAGTTTTAGCTAAAGAGATATTTGTGAAAAGAGAGATGATTATAATATATTAGATATTGAAGCAAATACAATTGGTGTTTCTTGAGGAAATCTTCCGGAGTTTCTGATATAGAATTTGAAATGTTGTGTGCGCAGATTTGGCAAATGCGAAAAATGATAGCAAATTTTTCAACTTTGCCATCATTTTATATCTAGGGAGAGTTCATAAAGTTCTTGATGGGTCTTACATGACAGTTTTCTTTATGTATTTTCAGGTGACCATACAATAGAGGAGACTTCCAAAATGAGTGAATAATACTGGTTTTACAGTACTATTGTTCCACCTCACAGTCCATCAAGGTTCATTGGCTGAATATGAGTTTGGGTAGGATTCTGATTGGTCTATTGACATGTAGATGTGTCACATGTAAAGGATTATCTCAAATAATCTGCTTTATAAGTTACAACTTTTCAGTTAATCAGCTTTGACAATAGATATATGATCGGCGCATGTAGGTAGACGGAGCGTATGCATTTCAGATGTGGATAAATTTGATCAGGCTGATTGTTTAAATAATGAAGACGCTTCAATACAGAACTTCCACCAATGCTGTCCTATATAATATTCTTTTTCCTATCTAACATTTTATGAATTCGAATCCATGCAATCCTTCCCTCTTAAACATGAATTCAAAAATATAAAGTCGTCTACAATTTCAGGACTCTCTTTCGACATTATTCAATACTATTTTCTTGAGGCCTTTACTGATAGTTTGGGAAGATATGTAATATGCTATATAAACGATTCAGCCACTCTCAACAAATTCAGCTGAATATATGTGAATTTCAATTATCTAAAAGAGTAGATATTCATGATGATGAATTTATGGAGAGACAACACACATGTTAGATTAACACTTTACTTATCATTAAGAAAGTAACATTTGACGTTTCGACCTCTATTGAGGTTAATATCAGGAAAACATACATATGTACTGGATACAAGCTGCATGACACTACATTATACAAAAGTAAGATGAATATTAATGTTTGTTAATCATTTACCCTAGCCTGAACCTTGGGCGGGAAATAAAACAGAACTACATTAAACAATCTCTAAAGTCCTCTCATATGAATATTTTCTTCTGTTTGCGGTTGTTTTGGATACAATACAGGTTGAAGATGGTCCTCCAAATTTTTGGAATAATTAATCCATCAGTTTTGTTCAGATTTGGATGATGTTTCACATTTCACAAGCTTCTTTGAATATTCTTTCTAACCAGGTTTTTGTGCGGCGTAGGAACTTAGTGCCTTTCCAGTCAATTCTGTGGCATGTTTGGAGTGCGAGGTCTGATAGACCATGATACCATAGTGGAGGATTGGTGTTTAGATTAGGCTCACAGGAGGATTAGATAGGGCTCAAAGGCCTCGCCTACTCTCTTTCTTTCTCTCTCTCTAGAAAATAACAGTCGTTATCAAATAAAAATAAATCCTTTAATACTTTTTTTTTTCTAATGGCAGCAAGCAGAACTTTTAGCTCTTATCTAAGTATAGTCAATCTTTGGTTTATCAGTTTCCGTTCAGATGATACGGTCATAAGTCGGAAATCACTACATGATCAATAATGATCAGAACAATCAACTTGCTTGATGCTAAAATGAGTACTTAAATGTTTTGTCATATCTTTTAATTAATGTACAAATTATTATGTTGCAATTATATTACAATGTACAAATGATAACATATAAGTACTGCACGCAGTGCTGTACCCTAATAAACAATGAAATTTTGAGAGTACAATGTTTTTGTGCACTTAAGTAAAACAACCAGCTGGAAACTCATGAAGCAAAAGTATTTCTTCAAAGCTGCTGCTTTATTAATTGGGTGATTCATCAGAAAAGATGGAGAGGATGATAATCTACAACAAATTCTTGAAATTTAGGAAACACAAGACATTCTGGAGATGGTTCACAGGACTCAACTTGTGGAAGGTCTTCAACAGTGGTGTGTGTGTATGTGTGTGTGTGTGAGAGAGAGAGAGAGAGAGAGAGAGAGAGAGAGAGAGAGAGAGAGAGAGCTTCTTTTAATATTTTAGATTATGTCAAATTTGGTAGGCATGGTTTGCGTTTTCCTTTTAGGCATAAAGTTCTTGGTGGCAAGCCTTTGTAGTTGGTAAGAGTTGTTTACTTTGCTAAATCTCTCCTATTTGGGTTCATTTCTTCAAATAACCACTGACTTATTAACAGAGGCAAAGGCATCTGTCAATTTTTTAAACCTCATTATTATTTTTTGGGGGTAGCTGGTGGGAAGCTTGTTCTTCCTCCAAATGCTAAATATTTTGATCACCTTCAAATCCAACTGTTTAGATAGCAGCACTAATAATATACCTGTCACTATGAACCAGATCAAGATCAAGATAAGATAAAGATTCGTGACGTCATTGTGTGATTAGATAAGTGACATCATGAGTATGGAATGCTTGGAATTTCCATTGGGGACAGATCCGTCTATGATGTCACGTTCTCTCTTTTGGTTCGCGTATGGAATTCTGAATAATTGTTCGCATATGGAATTCTGGGTATTGGTTTGCATATGGAATTGTGGGTGATGGTTAAAGATAAGATAAGGATCCCATCTCTCTGTGACATCACGTTGTGTCTTTTGGTTCGAGTATGGTATTCTGGGTAATTGCGTATGGAATTCTGGGTGATGGTTAGAGTATGGAAGCTTTGGAATTTCCCAGGGTGACACATCAGTCAATGTCATCACATCGTGTCTTTGGTTGAGTGTGGAATTGTGGGTAAAGGTCCGAGTATGGAATCCTGGGTAATGTTTTCAGTGGTGGCTTATGGCAAATGGTCTTAGTATGGAATTCTGGATGATGTTTAGAGTATGGAATGTGTGGAATTTCCATGGGGGGAACGTCCGTCATTGATGTTATGTTGTTTTTGGCTCAAGTGTGTGGAATTGTGGGTGATGGTTAGAGTATGGAATTCTGACAAGATTGGATGTTGATAAGATAAGAATTAGATAAGTGATGTCACATTGTGTCTTTGGTTTGAGCATGGAATTGTGGGTAATGGTGAGAGCATGGAATTCTGGGATGTAGCGGTATTTGTCAGTGACATGAGATGAGTTTTTTGTTCATGTGTGGCATTAGAGGTAATGATTAGAGATTGGAATTCTGGAGGATATTTGGTCAAGTGATGGGGTCTTTGGTAATTGTGGAACTATGGGAGAATATTTGTCAATAGGTACCAATAGACATTTTCTAATTAACTACTGAATATCAGTAGTGTCCTCCTTACCCCTCTCAAACACATTGTTTTCTTTCATGTTCACATTTTCTAAAATAATTACTTACTGGGTATCACTAGTATCCCCCCCTCTCAAACACATACATATATTACACATTTTATTTGACTGAAATATTATTCAAAATATTGTATGTTTTTCTGAATCTAACATACAGAAATTAAATAAACTGAAGAATGCACTTGATTCTTGTTCCTTATAGGATTCTCTTCTCTTCACATGGTAATATTCGCCCAGATTATACTTTAGAACTGCCGTATTTTTCGTTTGCATGAGTAAGTTTTAACTAAAGGAAATGAGACAAGGGGATTGGACTATCATTAGCTTTTTCTTATTAGAAACTTCTTTTGCCAGCAAAATAGATGTTATTTATTATTATTTCAACTGAATATTAGCTCTGTAGTATACTTTGTTAATTTCTATGTTACAAAGTTCTAAGCATTTAAAAATTTAGACTATAGTGTTATCTTTATGTAAGTGTAAAAGTCAATGGTGTCTAATCATGACTCATATCCTCCCTTTTGATGTTTATGCACCGTCCTTATGTGATGCTAATGACACCAACATTCCAATTGAAATTATCAGTTCTGGTTTTCGAGTATATGGACGAAATGTTTACAGTAGGGTATGTACCATGGATAACCAATATCGTTTTTCATAAACAGGATTGCCTATTAATTTTGATTTTTACCCTTACTCTTATTTGGTTCTTAGTGACAGACTTGTATTAAGGGATAAAATTATGAAATGATATATCAACTTCTAAGCAGAATAACTGAGTAAAAAAAATCTTAAATATTTTTTGCATGAATAATTAAGCAGAAATCTATGTTTCCAATAATCTTTTAGATTTTTTTTACATCACATTGTGTGTTTGGTTTGAGTGTGGAATTGTGGATGATGGTTAGAGTATGAAATCCTGGGTGATGGTTAGAGTATGGAATTCTGACAAGACTGAGATGTAGATAAGTGACATCATGTTGTGTGTTTGGTTTGGGTGTGGAATTGTGGGTACAGATTCACATGTGGAATTCTGGGTAATGGTTCCACATTGGCGGATGTGTCTGGTTGACACATCCGTCAATGACGTCACGTTGTATTTTTGGTTTGAGTTGTCTTTGGTTCAACTGAATATTAGTTACAGAGCTAATATTCAGTTGAACCAAACACACAATGTGATGTCAATGATGGATGGTCCCCACCTCACGGAAATTCCAAACATTCCATACTTTAAACATCACCCAGAATTCCATACTAAAACCATTACCCATAAGCCACCAATGAAAACATTACCCAAGATTCCATACTCGTACCTTTACCCACAATTCCACACTCAACCAAAGACAACATGACATCATTGACGGATGTGTCCCCCAGGGATATTCCAAGCATTCCATACTCATGACATCACTTATCTACTCACACAATGACGTCACTGATCTTATCAGACAATGACGTCACGAATCCTTATCTTATCTTGATCTGGTTCAGAGTGACAGGTATACTACTAGTACTATCTTGTCACAATCTGAAGACTTTTTTTAATCCTGTGAATGTACTGTAAGAACCAGCAGCACACTCAGGATTTAAACTTTTGGGGGGGGGGGACGAGTTGAGTAGACGATTTGAGAATACACACAACGCATCGCATACGACCTATGACTGAGAATCTGCAATGATAGCTAATTCATAAGTAGTATAGGGATAGAAGACACGACACAACATAAATAAAAAAACGAATTTTAATTAGGAAAAGATTTTTAGAAATTTTTCTAGTGTTTTTTTTTTCTTTTTCTTTGGGTGAGCCACTGGTAAGGACATATATTTTTTGCAGCTTCTTCGAAACACATTCATATACTCTGCTGTCATCTCTCCATACTGCATGTAAATTCTTTATATAATGCAAGACTTTCTTCCAAAAGTCTCTGAGGATTTTCTCAATGTCAATAGCTGCAAGGGCCTGAGCAAAAGTACTTCAAAATAACATGCCTACAAGGCAGTAATTACACTTGAGACCATGGATTGCAAGAGCGAAGTGGTATTCGATAAAAGTGTTATGGGGTTGGCTCTCATTAGCATGAATGGTCAAAATTCACAATTCACATACGTCATAAGTCAATTACTGGCTGTAGCTGGTTTTTGCAATTGATAGGCAGCTAGGTTCGATCCTCTGTCATTATTGAAAGCTGAATTTATGACTAATTATCGACGATTTTGAAAACATCCGGACATAGGGCAAACAACTACTATCATCTCGCATTCCTAAACTTTAATTGGTATATTGTTGTCTGAAATAATACGTATTGCGATCTAGTTTACTGAGCCGAGGTTGGTAATTCCAGTTTCGGGACGAAGACTCTCGATTTTTATATGTATAGAAGAGCTCCTGTAGGTGTCGAACATGAACGCTATTTGGAAATACGTGGGTTCAAATCATTTCCAGGATGCAAAATAAGTGCTATTCAACTGAAGTTGAGACTGTCAGTCTTATATAGATGTGGCAAAGCTCCTGGAAACTTGAGATTTTCTTCCTACAAGACAATGTTTTGGCGTCTAGAATTGAATGTATATTGATGTTTTTGAATATCATGGCCGTTTAGCATTATAGATGTGGAATCGTTACCACAAGGCTGAATTGGCACCCCAAATTAATTCATTTTATTTTTCATATAAATATGTAACATAACATTATAATGATATGACGATTAGGTAAACGTCAGGTAGATTATACGCTAATGAGTTCATGTATGGATACAAACTTGAAATCGGGTGGACCATGAAGAAATAGCAAAGAAGTATAAGTTTCATGAATGAATGAATGAATATATAAGGGAAAGTAAAGCAGTGATCGATTTTTCTGAGCTGCGGCATTAAAACCTGATTTTCAGGGAAAAATCCAGACATGGCTAAACCACAGGTCGATTAATTCAGGCATAGGTTCTGGGAAAAAAAGTCTAGAAAATAGTGCCACTACTCGGCGACTAAAATCGATGTTCATAAGAAAGATTCTGGTAATTCGCCCACATGTTTATTAAGATTAATGACAATAAAAAATAAAAAACAAACCCGACAAGTTTCGTAAGTCGTTTGACTTACATCTTCAGGGGTCAAAGTTAACTAAAAGTTTAAACACAAGAAATGAGTAATTATTCAAAATAGTTCATTCTATGCAGTTGTGGTCGTCTAACTGTTCATTAAATTAAATATCCGAATGCAGATTCAGTGCAATGCTAAGTTTGAACAATGCTGGATGCTCTCACTTTCTGTTGTTCACGTTCACATTGTCCGAGATTTGACTTAGGTATATTTTTTTATCAATGATGACCAAACTTGGTCTAAAATTAGGCCCTGGTTTTTGTGGTAGTGCGGTTGGAATTCTAAGCATGTTTGCAGCTTCTTTAAATTTCCTTATGTAAATTTAACTTTCCTTTTTTATTTTTTACTGTCATTTATGATAATAAACATGTGGTCCAATTACCGGAATCTTTCTTATGAACTGCTAAACCACAGAAACCTACGCCTGCAACTAGAATCGATGCTCTTATGTTCTAAATTATGGCTACTTAGCTTTAGATAAAAAGATATGTCACCACATGATAAACAAGCCAAAGTTAATTAGAAATGTATTAATTTTTATGTAATGAACTCGACAGACCTGAAGCATATTTTATTTCAAGAAGTAAGTCCACGTTCGTCTCTCCATAACACATTCTGATTTAGATCCATGGCTTTGGTACACATCACTTTCCCATATAAACCAAAGATGTTTCTGCATTTGCTGCGGCATCAACTCCAACAGACAAGAAATAATTGGGTGTGTTTATTTACACTCACGCACGCACGCACGCACACACACACACACACACACACACACACACACACACACACACACACACACACACACACACACACACACACACACACACACACACACACACACACACACACACACACACACACACAAAGTCGGTTGTACACATCTAACCTGCCTAGTAATCCTTATTTGTTCCAAACAGAATGAAATCACTGAGTGAAAGATCGGACTTGCATATCGGTTGTCTACAACTACCCACCTGTAGCACAAATCACTCGGGGTAGCAGCATATCTCTACAAGATTACGCCATACCACATGTAGTTCATGCAGCATTCCACAACTGAAGATGTTTTCGATGAATGGCCGGTCATAGGTAATTCGATGTGTTATATAGGGTTCGATATTCTTACTATTTCCCGGTTAGGAACTCAACAAGAAGCACATCCTCATGATACCAAAAATATCATTGCCATGAGTTCTCTCTCTCTCTCTCTCTCTCTCTGTGTGATTTATTTATTTATTTTCAGGAGAGAAGAAATATTTGTGCCCGTATTCTTCTTCCTAACAATGAATTTTTGCCGGTGTCACCTTCACATTCAGAAATCGGATCATGTTGAGAATTTCTACGCATGGTCATGTTTCCAGTATCCTGTCATCTTGCTACTACTTTTGGTGCTATACGTGGTGGTATCTCATATGATGTTTTCAGGAGAAATGTACTTTTTTTTTTATGAAAGCACATTTATATTATCTATATAGTATAATATAATTTATAAAACTATAGAGGCAATGAGCATGGGTCAGGAAAAGCCGAATGAAATATAAACGTTATTAAGAAGAAAAAAAATCTAATCTGCTCTGAAAATCTGAATATTATTAAGGGTAAGAATTGAAGGACTTTTTTATTTATTTTTACCAGGATTGTTTACATTTTATTCAAAATTTCAACTTTTATTTTTTTTTGTTTTACCATAAAACGAAGTGCACCATAATAATGATAATACATTTCGTTTTATGGATAAGAGTTTAAGAAAGCGAGAGAAATACCCTTTTTACATCATCTTTTCTGAGATCAGCTGAAACGTGGTTTCATGGCATATTCATATTTTTTATTTTCCTTTTCTGGAATAAGTTGAATATGCACAAACATTCAAGGGTAGGAATGTGTTTATGATAATCTGACCCGGAAATATTCAACAACCTACAGCATGAGTGGACAAAGTGTTATACAATTTGAGATTCCTGTTCTTATTTAGAAAATCTACCATGTTTAACCTAAAGACTAAATAAGGGATTTTTTACAGCCCCCCCACAGCAAGCAGGGCAGTGGTTTCACGCCTGGCGATAGAAATCATGTAATGTCTAAGGTGCAGGGTCAGGGACAAAGGATTTTAATACAACTGGGAGGAATACCATTGGAAACAAGACCTTTTGATGTCAAGGCCACTTAAGATTCTTCAGGTATCTCTCTCTCTCTCTCTCTCTCTCTCTCTGAAGAAAAATCAAAATCGGCATTCAACCGTATTGCGTTAGGCTATGAGAGAGAGAGAGAGAGAGAGAGAGAGAGAGTTTAAAAGGAGTAAAAAGTGCCACCCCCAACTGCATCTTCTACAGCTAACTAAATAAAATAAAATAATAATTAGAAACTTGAACCATTTAATCTTTGAAAAAATTGTCTCTACTTCTAGACGTGACCTCTGCTTTAAAAACCACAGTGATATAATGGTTAAGTGAAAGTCTGAATACAAAGAGGGAAAAAATACAACTTTTTTTTAACGAGTGTTAAATTAAGGTATTTAACTCCCAGCATCCTCAAAACGTTTTAGTTATTTTGATGAATACTAAGTAATCAATTCCACATTGTTTTCAATACTTACCATACAGTTTTGAATAAAGTCAAAATGCCAAACTTATGTATCAATGATAATAATAAAATATTCTGAATTCTTGTACATAGCTAGCGAACCCCCTCCAGAAATACCTTCACGTACCCCAAATTCCAGACCAGTCTGAGAAAAATAAACTAATGTTTAGATGGAACTAGAAGACTAGTTTAATAACACAAAATATATGTGTTATTAATTTGATACAGTAAATTTAATACAGTGATACTGAATATTAATGAATATACCTGTATCAAATATTTTGTTGCCTACAAAAATAGTTTAAATGCATGTTAATAGATGGCAGTACTTTCTAGTAAGAGACATTAAAAGAAGCATGAAACGTTATATTAGTTGCAATAGTCTATTTTATTTAAAAAAAGGTGATAATCGTTACTTTAAAATAATCATTCTTAACGAAGCCGAAAACAAGTTTTTTTATTTTGTAAATTGCAATTATAGATTATACGTTAATACAGACGGCTGTATCATTTAATACCTAGCTATAGAATCTTGTAAGCGAATAATGCATGTTTAATACGCAAAACGAATAAATACCTTGATTAATACACTAAATAGCAGAAGAAGAAATTTTTTTCATTAAAAACAGTTTTTATTTATACTTAAATTAGTCAATATCATTTCCGATAACTCTCTCATCTTTTAATAGATGGCAGCACCTCCTAATAAAAGCATAGAGTATGGATTCTATTTGTCAATATAATTGTCTCGAAGGTAAAGATCTTAGTTATATTTCATTTCTCTTTCAATAATGATACATAAATATAAATGATAAAAAATATGTGGAATTTCTTGTTTTCAAACTTATCACCAATTAACGCTTCTTGCTTATAATGCTTGAATTACACCGCACCGCACTATTACACCACACTTATTCAACATATACCTAGAAGAAATAGGCAAAGAAATCTGCAATGAAGAAGGATAAATATAAATGGAAGAAACATTAACCACATGAAATACGCAGATGATATATTAATCCTGGCAGTATCCAAGTTACAATTAGAAAAAAAAAACATCCTTTAAATGAAGCATATAAAAACTTTGGAATGAGGATCAACAGAAGTAAGACCAAAATAATGAAAATAGGAAGAGAAGCGGAAAACCTCTCAGTAACAGTGGAGAACCAAACCTTAGAACAAGTAAATTTCTTTGTCTACTTAGGAAGCACCATTTAACACAAGTTAGAAATCCTTGAAACAGTAAACGCAGAATTAACATTGGATGATCGAACCTGAATAAATTAAACAAAATATGGAACAATAACAAACTCTCGAAACATTTTAAAATCAAACTATTCAAAGCCATGATTATCCTTACAGGAACATATGGAAGTGAGTCATGGCGATTCACTAAGAAAGAACTACTCAAAACAAGTGCATTCGAGGAGAAGTGCCTAAGAGAAGTAAACAAAACACACTGAACTGAACATAAAACTACAGAACAAGTAAAGCCGGATATCAACTACCAGGACAACCTCACACACATTATTCTTCAGCAAAAGCTCCGATAGTTCGGCCATGCCCAGAGAATGCCTCCTCACAGACTTCCAAACATCATTACTATGTTCGAGAAGACTAGAAATAGAACCATTTGGAGACAGATTTTACAAAGGGGGACTCAACCTGTCACCAGACGGATGAGATTAAGAAGAAGAAGAATGCTTGAATGTAAAAAAAATGACTAAAGACCATTATAAGCTTGGTTCTAGACATTGACCAGAGAAGATGTCTTTTTCTTTTTTTCTAGATCTATTTTTTAGTTGGTTACCATGTTAGTCCATCTTTAGAGCTCAAGGGTATTTATAAAGGAGGAAACTCCGGTTTTAAACTACCAACTCAGAAAAGGAAAACAGAAGACAGAAAAGGCTATCGCAGAACTCACAGTATTTCAGATCATAATACAATTTATGGTTTAGTTTCACGAGATAGCTGAAGTTGTCTGTTGTAATTAGCTATTGGTGATGTCTAAAATTGCAGACTGGCTTCCTACCAATTTCAAAAAGTTAGTTAGAACTAAAAGAGTTCTGGCTAATCCCTTTGGAGAATGAAAGATGTAAGACTATTTATCTTTTTTCTTTTATTTCAAGTGTCGATCTTGTCTTACCCTTAATATTAGAATCAGTGGATTGTAATGGACAAGGAACTTGGCTTTATCCAAACCTAACACACTATGATTAGATAGGCCCAGAAGATTATCTGCATGTCTGTTTGTGTCTGTTCATGAATGGTAGAGAACAAAGAGTTTTAGAAAGCTCAGATTTTTAGATTTTATGGGACCACGGCTTCCCACACCTTGAAGCAAGCCAACCTGAAGAAATCTGGGAAGTAAATGTATTCCGACACACGAAAAGCATCCAAGAATTATGATCACTATGTCTTCGGTAGAATAGACTAAAGAACACTTGTCTCCTTTGCCACGACAGATTTGGATCCGAATCCTGTTGCAAGGAAGTGTATGAGTGGTTATCAGTAAGAAGTCAGGTAGCCAGTCTCGTTTGGAAACGGTAGAAGGTTTCTCCTGAAAATTATAGGCTGGTGTTACCTGTTTCAGATAATACCAGGACACGCACATTGACAGACATTAACTCACCTCATAATAAGGTATGCATCTTGGTTAACCATGAGTCATGCCGAAAACGCTAATCACAGAATGTAACATGTTCCACTGCTTGACCAAGAACAAAGCCATATACTGCCAGTATACGGCTTTGATGCCCGTATTTGTGAATAGTTATATAGGAAAGAAAGATATGGAGAATATAAACGGCGCCACAAATACTGGCTTCTACAGAACTAAATAAACTACTTCTTTCATCACAGGGCAGGAACTATTTTGTTTTTTAAAATAAAATCTCTGGCTACTTCCAGTTTTTTTTTTTTTTTTTTTGGCTAGATGGGTGAAGCAAGAATGCTTTTCATATTCTCCGTTATCTGTAGAATAAAATTTGTGGATGGGTATTATTGAGCTATAAGCTCTGATCATGGCAGGAGGGTAACAGCCATAGCTAAGCCTCAGTTAAAACTTCATTCGCTACAGCATTGCCATCCATTACCTTCCCTGGGTACCCATTTTAGTCGCCTCGTACGATATGCATGGGCTGATATGCTGATATGTAAGTAAAGTCCTCTCTAAAAATTAAGACGATCCCCCGGACCACTCCCTACGAGTGGCCGAATGATCGTCCAACTCAGCGTTGGTTCCACTCAGTGACACCCCTCCCCCCACTACTGAGCAGAACCGCTCATATTCCAGGGAAAAGCTTCCACAGACAAGGCCCCTCACGAGCCACGCCAGAGAACACCCTCCCCAGAGACTCAAAATGCTCCCTCAGGGCAAACTCCCAAGAAATCTAAGCCCCCCCCCCTCACCGGGAGCAAAATTTCGCAAGAAACCTAAGAGAGCAAAACTCTCGGAACTCAGGGTTCCATTTTAGTCGCCTCTTTACGACATGCATGGGCTACAGTGGAGATTTTTTAAGTAAAGCCCTGTTTAAAAATTAGAACGATCCCTAGACCACTCCACAGTGGCCGAAAGATCGTCCAACTGAGCGTTGACCCCACTCAGTGACAGGCTCACCCTACCACCGAGCAGAGCCGCTCATATTCCAGGGAAGGGCACCCACCGACAAGGCCCCACACGGGCCACGCCAGAAAACACTCTTCCCGGAGACTCAATATGCTCTCTCAGAGTTAACAACCAGATACTTAAGCCCCTCCCTCACCGCGAGCAAAATTCCGGAAGAAACCTAAGAGAACGAAACTCTGCTTCCATTTTAATCACGTCTTACGACATGCATGGGCTACACTAGGGCTGATAAGTAAGTAAAGCCCTCTCTAAAAATTAGATTAGAACGATTCCTAGACCACTCCATAGTGGCCGAGAGATCGTCCAACTCAGCGTTGGCTCCACTCAGTGACGCCCCCCCCCCCCATCACCGAGCAGAACCGCTCATATTCTAGGAAAAGCGTCCACCGACGAGGCTCCTCACCGGCTACGCCGGAGAACACTCTCCCCAGAGACTCAAAATGCTCTCCCAGGGCAAGGGCAAATCCCCCCCCTCTCACCGGGAGCAAAATTCCGAAAGAAACCTGAGAGAGCGAAACTCTCGAAACTCAGTATCTATTTTAGTCGCCTCTTACGACACGCATAGGTTGCGTTGGCGCTATTCTTATCCCAGCTACCATATGGGTATTTTCTGGCTACTTCCAATCCGTTTCTATTTATTATTTTTTAAAATGTTTATATAAAAAATAAAAAGGTGTTCCATCAAGACTTAAATAAGCGATCAATATTTTATGTAAAACTGGATTTATTTCTATCTTCCTGCTCCCTGCTCCAAGAAATAAAAAAATAATAAATAATTTTTGTATCCAGTTTCACAAGTTAACTTGTTAATATCAAAATTACATTCGCGATAAAAATATTCAAGTTGCCTTTCACGGTTCAACTATGTTGGAAAAGGCATCACCATAGCAACAATAGCAACAATGAAAGAAGAAGAAATCAGTTTCATTCGTTAATGTTCATTGCACCATACTGACAGCTAGATAATTAGTCTCGCTCATAATCTGCCTTGTAATAAATGGAGCAATATTCAAATCCTACTTTGTATTAATTTTGTAAACCCCCCCCGGAAAAAGTAATTGCACAGAGAAGTTTCGGTAGATAATTACTGTTCCAGATGAGTGGTTTCACATACCTATACAATTCTTCCAAACTGAAAACTGTGGTTATGTAGATTAACTTTCGCTTTTAATGTTGTGTATCATTTTCTCTCTCTCTCTCTCTCTCTCTCTCGTTTTCTCTGTGTAATAGCTCATACAGAGTTAGCAGGAATTCACCGCGAAGGCTATTGACTCTTAGTCTGAATAGATTTACAAAATGAATCATTTATGCCTGTTGGATTTCAAATTAAGTTGTAACATGTTACGCTAAGTGTTCCATTGAGGAAGCCGTGTATTGGCAACTTGATTAAATCTTGTCTTTAAATAAAACTCGTGATATTATTAATTTTTAGAAGATTTTAGATACGTAGCGTGATAGATAATCCACTGATGCTGCTTTGCATGGTAAACTGGTAGTAACGTAAATGCTCTCCCTAATTTCTTTGTAGGATTGAATCACTTCAAAAGATGACGTGATAAAAGGTCTATTGTGACTTGGCCGGAATTTCATTATCTCAAAACGATCTCGCAGTTAATATCATGAAAGCAGCAGTCTAATATGTTCCTGTTATCTGGCAAGCTAGGAAATTAATATAATAAATACCGCAAATACCTTTCGACATGAAGAGTTTAGGGCTATTTGCAGTAATGAATGGTGTGTGAGTGTAGATACTGATACGAAAAAGAATTAGGAACTCTTAGTGGGGTTATTTCTGTTTTCAGCAAAAATCCGGATTATCCAGAGATAGAAAAATAGTATTTAAGTGGTACCGGAAGAATGATCTTAGCTATATCAGAATCAAAGCAACTGCAACTTTAAGAACTCCATCTGCTATTGTGTAGACTTTATTCTGTTTTGTTTTTCTTCTTCTTTTTCTGCTTTTCAGCAAGAATAACTAAAATTCGCATTGGGGAAAAACTCCATTTCGTGCATCTGAGGTGTAGTAAATGAACAGTCGTGAAGTTTCTAGTTCATTGATGGATTTGCATCCTAACATAAATGAGATATGCACATGCTACATATTGTGCCCTGTCCAATGTAGTTCTATTCTTTTTTCTTTAATGTCTGTTTCACCTATAAAAGATTGTAAATTGCATATAGGCATCAGCCTACTATAGGAAATTAGGCAACGTGCCAAATATCTAAGATTTCTTTTAAAAAGTGTATAATTTTAAACAATTTGATATAATAATTTAAATAGTGGAGAGCCTGTGTAGCTCAGTGGATGTGGCGTTTGCACACCATGGCGCTTGGCCGCACGAAGTCTTGGTCTGTTTCACCTATAAAAGATTGTAAATTGCATATAGGCATCAGCCTACTATAGGAAATTAGGCAACGTGCCAAATATCTAAGATTTCTTTTAAAAAGTGTATAATTTTAAACAATTTGATATAATAATTTAAATAGTGGAGAGCCTGTGTAGCTCAGTGGATGTGGCGTTTGCACACCATGGCGCTTGGCCGCACGAAGGAAGACTTGGTTTCGAGTCTAGTCGGCGACTAGAGGAAATTTTTCTAAGCCTTTTTTCGACCGGTTCCCGAGTTAGTCGATCTCTGGCACGGGCAAGCAGGTTTTTCCTCCCGGAAACTCGGGTTTTTCGTCCTGTAAACTCAAGAAAATCGACCGTAGAAATAATAACCACATTATTTCAGACATTAAATATATTGTGTTAGGGTTAGGGACCACGAGATGGCGGCACATTTGAGCCGTCTCTCTTCACAGCGAACCGCTTAATTAGTGATAGCCTTGGGCCATCTATCTCTGATTGGGTACCAGTGGAGATTGAACTGCCCACTCAATCTCCAAAAGTTAGATAGGGCTAAATGGCCCCGCCTACTTCCCGTATACGAGAATAAAAAGGCGTAAGCTGATTTTTTATTTAAATTTAAATAGTTGCAAATGTGTACATTTTTAGGTTGCTATAAATTATTACAGGGACAATTGCATATGAAGACGGTAGAGTTTTTTCCACAACACTTGATGGATCAACTCCCCCCTCCCCCCACACAAAAAAAAATCAGAAAAAACTTACATAGTTTATGCTGGTCTCAACTCTTGTTGCTTTTGTTGTATGTTAAATCAAACAAAAACCTGCCCAATCAGTCGAAGAAAGACTTATAAGCTCTATTCTACTCAAAGACTGGCTGAAACCTTTCATTTTTGTTTTTACTCGAAACTTTTTAAGCTAGCAGATCCCTGTTTATGCAATTAAGAAAAATATGGCCAAATTTCTACCGTATTCTTTTTGCTCTCATCTAACACGGCGCAGAAAGTGCATTCAGGTTACTGCGATGATGAATGGTGATGAAAGATGAGAACATATGGAATAAACACTATAATTAATTTTAATTTATTTTTCTATATATCATAGCAAAAATAAACAAAATATTTATTTTTAATAAATAAATATTTTATTTATTTCATATAAATTAAACATATTTATAAAATAAATAAATATTTATGGTTATACATATTTCATTTTTATTGAAACTTATGATTCAGAAGATATAATTATTATATTTTTAAGCAGGTAAAGGTACAACGAAAATCACTGCCTTAAGATCTCTCTCTTTTTTTTAAAGTAACTTTGGATATTTTGTATAAGAATAGAAATTTACAACCATGGAATGAAAATGGTTCGTAAGCGACGCTGAGAGGGCTCTCTAAGTATTATAGCGCTTAAGCTTAAGTGCATTTTAGCAATGACAGTGAAGTCTTATAGCAGCTTTATAATAAATCTTGCTGAGGCACTTCTCTCCATATCATGTGCTGTGCACCACCGTATCAAAAAGCAAGAAAAAAAAATTGTGGAAGAGGCAATATTACTGCGTCTCAGATTACGTTAAGCTTTTTCGGCTATAGTTGTTCATAAAGACCATCTATAGTCCGAAACTAACTACAAATTTTGAAGAAAACTGAAGTATTCGAAATACATCTTACATGAGACATTGTAAATAGATTCGAATTTGGTTCTTAGCTGATATTCCAAGCGTTTAAATCGGTTCAAATTATGAGTGCTGGTCATTGATATTTTCAATGCTGTTGTATTCTGTCATGTGCGTCCATCTTTCCCGTCATGTCCTAGAGCAGGGTTTCCCAAATTGTGTTCCGCGAGAAATTCTCCTGGAATTTGTCATTTTAGTTTTCTGAGCATTTTTCATGAATAAATATTTTATAGTGGAAATATTCTGAGGAGAATAATATTCGTGAATATGTCGAAAAGCTCAGACCCAGAACGCCTAATAACATCTGTGTAGCAAATGTTAGTGACCAAACCTTGTATTTTTAAACGTGAAGGTATTCATGAATTATCGTTAATTTTCACACATCGAAACCTTTCAACATTTGGGAATGGGAATACCGCTCTTTATGACCGGTCATAAAAATTGCCTGCAAGCGGATTATAACAATGGGCGGTGTTATAATCCTCTGTTCTCAAAACTGAAGGAAATGACATCTGTGTAGCAAACATCATTGACCAAGTGGCATATTTTTAAACATGAAAATATTCATGAATTATCTTAATTTTCACACATCGAAATCTTTCAACAATCAAGAGAATACCGCTGTTTATGACCGATCATAAAAATTGCCTGCAAGCCGATTACAACAATGGGCGGCATATCCTCTGTTCTCAAAACCGAATGAAATAATATCTGTTGCAAATGTTAGTGACCAATCAGCAAGGAAGTATAAAGAAAATTTTTCCATGAAATTGAAGATCAAGGTAGTCTGTATCCGGTTCTCAAATCTATTAATACTGAATACTTTCTTCGCAAGTTCGTATTGTAGGGTGAAAGTTTCGAAACCATAGTGCCGTAATTTTAACAGTAATAGGCCTGCAGATTTAAATTTTAATATGAGTAAGAGACAAGGGACTTTGTTTAATTTTGGTATTAAGAAATCTTTTATTGAAGGTGTTTGTGGCGCAACAGATTGTTAGTCATCCACCACCTGCCTACAAAGCGATCTTCAGGATGTCAAAAGGAGGGGATAACTACCAACACACAGGAGAAAACGTCTGCATTCACTCGTAAGTACTTATAATATTACAAATTTTTAGTGATCCGAATGGGATATGTCAATGAAAATCAGCACAAATTAATTTAATGTTGTTTATGTTTAATTGATGTTTAATTAATTATTAATTAATAAGTAATGACCAATTATTAATTATGAAAAATCAGCTAAATTAACAATTAATTATTAATTAATAATTAATTGTTATTAATTAATAATTAATAACAATTAATTATTAATTAATAATTAATTAAACATCAATTAAACATAAACATCATTAAGTTAAATTAAAGGGTACACAAGTCTTTCAACTTGTGTATCCCTTTGGGAAGGTTATGAACCACTGCCCTAGACTCTAGAGGATAACATTATTTTCTAGTCTTCACATATCGAATACAAGCATCCTTCTAACTGACGGTTCGGGAGTGCTGGTGGGAGATACTGTCTACTGATCTTGTGCATTCTTAGACTTTTTTTTTAAGTTTTTAGAGTTCGCCTTTGTTTTCTTGTGAGAAGTGAGGACAACAGAACCAGACAACCATCTGATTCCAGAACCATATCAGTTTCATTGGAAGTATATTATGATATATTAATCAAATTGATGTGTTTTGAAAGTTCAGTTTCGTCAATGCAAAGACAATGAAAACAAGAGTCTGTCAATTGTAGATCACAATTGTAGACTGATATAAAAATAGGTCATAGAAATCATGAATATGCAGACTTATTTGCAGACTGTTTTCAACTATGAGCGTTTTAAGTATCGTTTTAATATCTGATGTGCAGAGAGCCTCTCCTACTAGTATTAAAATATGCTTAGTCCTATTCATTAATATATTAATAAATAGGGCGATCCACACAAAATGTCTTGGCCTTCAGTTTCACAAGCCATTTTTTGACTCTGTGTGAGGGCAGTGGTGTATGGTTTAGGTGAAGTTTAGTTGGTTTAATAAAACCGCTAAAATGGAGATTACAGAAATAACTTTTAATGGAGCCATTTCAAAACTCTCAAGGGAATCCACCAAAAGCTAGTTATAGAAGAAAAAAAGTAGTTATGCATCTGTGATAAAGAACCTGTGATGCACATAAGTTTACTACAGGCTCTGCTTATAGTTTTGATGTTATGCTTTGAAAGCATTCTTTTATATTGTAAAACACCTTCAGGCTTTTTAAACTATAGCTTTCTATTTTCGGATGAACAGTAATAAGCATTCCCAGACCACAGCTACTGTAGTTTGCAGAACTGCAGATTGGAGGCGCTGCGTAATGTGGCTTCATTTTGACGGAGTATCTACTTTGTAATGATTTCTATAAATAAATAACTTAAAAATAACACATAATACATTATCAGAACTTCATTCTCCGATCATACATTCTGTCCATATTTTTCATGATGTCGTATATAAAAATTGGTAAATTCAGACGAAGCAGTTTAATTTTTTTAAGAAATAAAAAAAATCGAAAAAAACCCTCAAAGGAAAGGTGTGCAGATATAACGAGTTGTTACACTAAATGATTTTGATATAAAGAAACCTGTTAAAAGAATGCTCGTGTTTACTTATAATTAGTGCTTATGCCGACACTCACATGAAGATAAATAGCTTCAGGCTGTCGCATTTAATGATCCTCTTCAACTATGCTAATCATGCCATTGAAATAAATTGTCACCATTTAAAAATCCTAAATGTCAAATGTATTTTAAACTTTTTTTTTTATTTCTATATGACCATTGCTTTCAATAAAAAGAAAACTAATATTTAATGAATTGCAAAATGTGTTGGTGTTGCTTGTAAAGTTTTTCGATGCAGAAACAGATAAGTACATGAAGAAACCTAATTTATAAAAATTATTTCAATATTTCCAGTAATATTTTAAGAGGTAGTGGAGACGGTGAGTTATGTGAAGTTGAGCCTCCTTAATAATATATCAATAATATCGAACAACTGTTAATGGGCTACTCTTTTAACTATAATATTTAAATTACAAACTATATTATTAGAAAAATCTTTATTTCAGACAATTTCCTGTTCTCATCACAGTATAAAATAGCTGGTGTTCTTATATTATAAATATATTCTTAAACCCAGATACATCGATGAATAGTGTGTTTGTGGGTAATCTTTTCGTGTTGCTTGTATATGTGCACGTGAAAAAATCTTAATGATCATAAGTTATTAAACTATTCGCCATTTTCTCTGCTGACACTCTCCATTAATGTTCGGTATTTCATGAGAGTACCACTACAACAGCTAGAGTATCATTCTAGCTGTTGCTCAAATTCAAAGTTTTCCAGATTGTGCAATAGGCTTTAATGTCATTATCCGAAATGAATTAGGAAATTTCTCCACTGAATAATGCCTTTGTACGAATTATTACATTAACTATGCTTAACTGTTGTGGCTCTACATATCCCAGATAAAACCGCTAATGATCGATCTTGATATAAAACGGAATATTAATAATCCACTCATGTAGACAATAAATTTACTTAATCCCCCCACTTTAAATCCTATCAATGTTACTCTCAGGTTACATAATGCGTTTGTCTCTGTATTATTGCATTATTCTTGTTAGTTCCCCTATTATAAATGCACTTGTTAATCAATGCATTAGCACTTCGACAATTGCGGCTAAAGTACATCAGTGTAACATGCAGGCGATGGACAAAATAATAGAAACAGAGGAAATATTATTTTACATTTTCTTGCTACAAATGGATCCTGGTTAGAAAGGAAGAACCCACTAAGCTACGAACTCAATATATTTACGTCTAATAATTGTACATTCTGTGGAATAAAACACCGCGTGCAACTAGAGCTGACAGATCATCAGTTGAAAACTTCTTATGCATTTCTTTATGTCTTAGATGAAATTCGAACCCAGATCGTCCATCCAAAAGACACATATGACGTCTCCGGTTCGACTGTGCTAAGGAGGAACTTTCATTGCTGCAGATTCTATCGTAGATCTTAGAACATTGGTGTTTGCGAACATGCTCGGAGCAGAAAACACTTAATAACCAGGCGACACTAACATATCAGTTTAATTGCTGAGAAATTAAAGCTATACATTACTCTAATTTTTATGCAGCTAGCATCAAGAGAACAATATCTTGATTACTTAAGACATATGAACGAGTTGAATGATATATCATATGGAAAATACAGGTTGAACTCAACATATAAAAGCTGTGTTGGATGTTGACTGGTTTCTGTTTTCTTTTATTTGCCTTCTTCAGTCTGTTTTCTTTTATTTGCCTTCTTCAGTCTGTTTTCTTTTATTCATCTTCTTCAGTCTGTTTTTTGTTTCTCTTTAGAACAGCCTTTCCCAATACCATTTACTATATAAGTTTGAGAACTCTTCTAAGTAGGTTTAATGTAAAATTAATCATTTTAGAAATTTTAACCAATTAACTAAACTTAACTAAACATATGATATTTAACTTTTTTTAGAAATGAATAAATAAAATAAATATTGTTCCATTTGATATTTTAAATGTAATTTTAATTTCAATTACCACTCCAGTTGTGCCCCTTGTTCTTAACACTGTATTAATTTGTAAGTATTTTCATCTGAGGCTTATTATCCACCAAACTCAAATATTGAGAAATGTTTAAATTATGTAAATAATAAATGTGATTAGTCATACATATCTAAATTTGGTAACGTTTTGTGAATAGAATTCACATAAAAATTCTCTGTCTATCTCATTACAACAGAGTCTTATAATATATTAATTTATTCAAGCATTTCAGACAAATGAACTCTTTATTAATAATTACCGGTAAAAGTATTAATTTAATAATAATGAAAATAGCAAAAGAAATATAATCAAGTCATTGCTTTGAAAATAAAATATGAGCGTCTTTTGAATAACTTAAAGTGAAAAGACAGCTTAAAACAAGTTACTGGAACGCTTATCTTGTATTTTGTAGTATTAGGTCGTTTTACTTTGGCAGTAACAATTTGGTTTCATGTCACGATACATAAATAAGATCTACGTAGAAACACAAACCTTTGACATAAATGCCATATGCAACAATAAACTAACATAACTTATGAAAGAAAATGTGATAAAAAAGCTTCCAAACTTTCAAAAACCTGTTATGCATTTGTCAGGGCACAATTTGAGTATCGAAATTCGTATCTTTATTCAGTTCTCGTTTTTCTTATCGGGATTAATATCTTTCAGTTTCTTGCATAGATCACTGATTAAGGTAATCGAAATTTGACTATTGAACTCAAAAAAATAAATAATTTCAAATGCATCGGGCGTATATACGTGAAATGGCTTCTTACATACGATGGAAAGAAGGCGAAATATTTCTGACATGGACTATATTATATTATCACATGTTTCATCGGAACTAAAAGCATGTATATATGTACGTTTCTTTTAGTTTTTACATGAGCTTCGTTTTCATAATTCGCTTTTGGAACCTAAACCTAAGTTAAACCTAATTAAATATCTTCACCATCCTTCTCAGTTTAGACGATTTCATTTGTTTAGAAAGAGCTGGGTTCGAATCCCGTTCAAGATGTGATGAACCTTTAAAATTCAGTTAAAGGCTTTTCAGTGTAAGGGTTAGTCAGTCTCACAAGGAGGTTAAAGGGTTGTTTTCCTCCGGAGACTCGGATTTTTCATATCTCAAAACCGACCGAAACAAAATATGCAATAGGCAGACATAGGAGACTACGGAAACAAGGTTTAACCACCCTATTATCTCAGAGAGTTTTGAAAGGCTGCATGGTACGGATTGGATCTACGTCATACTTCACCCGCCAAAATGGCAAGTAATTACAGGAGACAATATTTGTCGAATATTTAGTTCTCATCTTCTAATTCTAAGTATGTGCTCATTTTCAATGAAAGCGTATCGAAACTTAAAAAATAAATAAATAAAAAAGAACGGTTTTGAATTATCTTCGTTTTTTTTGTTTTCCTGTATGGCGGAAGAGAATTAATATATCTAATATGCTAAATGCAAAATCACGGCACTACTGATTTCGAAAAGTTTGCAGGGAAAAAAAAGCAAAATAGATTTTATTCAGTCATCAGTAAGTTACTCATAAACGAAAGTAATGTATCAAATGCCTTTAAAATATCATCCAACTAACAATTTTAATCGTACGATATTTTAAACAAACAACAACAACAACAGAATTTTAAATTATATAAGTTTGAGAAGTACTTTTTTTTTTAAATTAAATATTAATTTCATAGCGCGACTATGCTTCTTGGTTTTCCATTGGTCGTCGATTGAATATTTCTGTTCAAGAAGAATACGCTTGCTATCCATTGTAGTGATAATAAGTGACCCTATGAGAATGTTATTCTATTTTTTAATATGAACTCATCATGAAAAGTTGGAAGCTTACAGCATGTCTGTGTCGCCTGGTGGCTAAGGGTTAGAACTCAGCTCTGAAAAGTAAGCATGGTTTTTCCAGCCACTTCAGGCCTTTAATAAATTGTTGTTTGGAATTGCGTTCGAAGTCTCTCAGGTGTGTATTATGTCTGTAAATTGCGTGTATTCTTCTAGTCGATTTGTTTGTCTGATTGGTTCAAGAGGTAAACAAACGAGTTTCTTGGAGGAAACTCCACTCCATATGAGATCGGTTAACTTACCTTCAGTTGAAAAAACCTTTACAGCCTCCAATAAACAGGATGGCGGTGATTATGATCGTACCAGAAGATAAGAATCACTCGACCTAAACATCCTGAACTACCGTGTGAGAAGAGAAAATCAAAATTAGGAATCAAATGAATTTTTTTTGTGATTTTTTTCAATTTTTTTGCAATGAGGAAAGAAAGTTATGAAGATTAGATTTGTTAGGACTAACAATCGTATTCATTATTGCTTAGGAAATAGAGAGGAATGGAAGTTATCCCAAAGGATAGCAGTGGAAATCTCTTCTTCTTTTACGTATTAGGACTAGTGGCCCGTTACGATTCGAAACCGGAAATCCTACGAAATAGGTCGTTTAGTCCTTATTCCTGGAGTGTCTGTAGATGCGTGTGTTCACGGGACCGGTTTGCCTGTTCTAAGGAGAGAAAAACTCGAGTTTCCAGGTGAAAAAAAAACCCTATCTCCGTATGAGACTGGCTAACTCACCTTTAGTCGAAAGAGACCAGATAAAGTTTCCTCAAGTCACCGATGGAATCGTACTCGTGTCTTTCCATCCAAAGGGCTCCGTCTATACTGTCTGAACTACGCAGGCTCTAGCAGTAGAAATAAAATATTTATTTGCTCTAGTTTCATTATACAAATATATCCATCTTATAAAAGGATTATTAGCAGGTATTTGAGATCTTAAACAAAACAATAAAAACAATAACCACTCATTATGTATTGGTTTTGAGTGGCGCACACACAAAGACGCAATGTTTCTCTCTCTCTCTCTCTCTCTCTCTCTTTCTCCCCTGTTTATTATCAGTCATCTGACAGATTATCACACAAGTAATCAAATATAACAGTGAAGCATACCCTCCTGCAATATTACAGTAAAACATCCACTACCAAACATCTGGGTTTACTGCTTGCAGCGAAATATGTCTCCATATTTCTCTGCAGTGTACTGAAGAGCAGAAGGATCTCACAAATACCTACGGCTCATCTACTGAGAAGAAGAATTTGTTTGAGTGGTGCATATAATTGCAGAAAAGAATCCTCATATGCGAGTTTAAATCCACTCGCCATTTTTCTAAGTATCAGGATTTTAGACGAAAATGTCTTTACTTACATATTTGATTGTTTAATTCCTGTTGTGATGTCTAGGTATCTTTATGTGTATTTATTATATTAATATAATATAATATATATTATAATAATATATATATTGATAGTTTGCCTATCAATTTCAATTATTATTTTTAATTTTATTCTTTCACTTTTATGGATTACCGTTCCACTGTTCCAATATTCTGCATTTTCACTGTTGAAAAGATTAGCAGAGAAGGTAATGAATGTTCCCTTCTGCTGACAAATATGAATGCTTCTGACAATGAGACTTCTAGCCTAGCTGATGATCTCATGTGTCTGATTCGATGCCAAGCCGCTGCTCTCATAATCCAGGAGACGGAGATTTTACAACTTTTGGTAATCGATTGCCTGCTAGTTTATAACAAAATTCTAGATGGAGACAAACAGTCTGCAGCGAAATGCTCTCGAACGTTACTGGCAACGTTGCAGGGTACATATTATCTTGCTGGAATATATCGTGTCATCTGTGAAGAGAGTTACCATGAAGGTAACTGATCAGTCACAGTTGATAGGTTACATTGTTGTATTCATGGTACGATCTATGGGTATCAGGGCGCCAAGAGATTGCCAGGACAACATCCCCCATACCATAATACTGCTTAATGGGCAAACCTACGTTTACCAAGAACATCAATGAGGCATGCTGGTCCATCACTGACCCAGTGACTGCCATTCTGTTCAACATTTAAATAGAAGAATCACCTTAACTATAACAATATACAAATAGTCTACGATATTGGCAGTTTCCTGGATACTTCCACCGTTCAACCAATACCCTACAATAGTGCTTTTCCTAAGTCCATTGGATCACGTTCCATGTCCTTGTGGATCAGCAAATTTCAGTGAACAGTACATATACCTCCAGTTTCACGTATACTGCTTCCACAGTGATAAGATTGCCACCTGGAAGGGAGAAATGGCTGATTATGAAATAATGGAGGGATTATAATGTTTTGACTGGATTGTGTACTCGACTATATCAATCTCCTTTAGTTTGTGTGAAAAATATTCTCATGTTTCCGATGAACATTAGGCTGTCGGAGTAGATGAGAATATCAGAGGCTCTTTCTTTCTTCCTCGCGATCTCTTTTTCTCTCTCACCTAAATGTTCAAGAATAGCTTACAGACGGGGTTACTACGTTCATCTAGAAACATAGCCTTGCGTTAAGGATATACTGGTGGATTAAATTTTCTAATCAATGTATTCTATCAGAAATCGCGCAAATACAGAGCATGTGAATGAAATAGATCATAGTGCTGTAATCACTTTCAGCTTCCTATCGGCCTCACTAGATAAAGAAAATGAGCCACCAATGATTACGCAAGTTGGATAATGTGACAATGAATTTTTCGCTAGCAATGGATTATGATCCTGTAAGAGAGTTTAAAAAAAATATAAGCATGTCAAAAATGTTACAAGGCAGACCTGGGGTATCAACAAAGCATTGGATTGAAACAGTCTCCGTTGCGTTGTACACTTTCATAATCCAAACGCTCAAAGGAAACTAAGTGCATGTAAGTACTGACAGGAAGACCTGGAAGGCGGGTGAAATTAGAATGACAGCACAAAGCAAAAAAAAAAAAAAAAAAAAGGTAAACTTTCATAAAAGGAACGCTCTGGAATTTAGTGCTAAAAAAAATGTGGAACAAAACCTGCTACCGATTATCAAGTTCATCCAGAAAAATATGGCCTTGGGTTAAGCAGTGTGCTGACGTCCTATAGCAACGTCAACATGTGCTTGTATCGTATTATGCGAGGTGCTTATATCAGGATTATAAGAACGGCAGGATAAACAACTGAAGCAACTTAATGTCATAACATTTCAAAACAAAGACGATTTGAACATCTTTGAACTTTGTGTGTGTGTGTGTGTGTGTGTGTGTGTGTGTGTGTGTGTGTGTGTGTGTGTGTGTGTGTGTGTGTGTATACACACACACACACACATGACATGACCATTGAGATTTGATTTATCTCTTCGTTTGTGTGTATGTTGTTGTTCTCTGTGTTGTGTCTTCTTACCTTCTTCCTTCATCTTTTCCTAAAATATGGATGATGATGATCTTACTTTTTAACGTGGTAATAATTACAAACTTTCGTCGAGGATAGTAGAATAAGTTGGCATGAAGATATTCACTTGTTTCGATGGGCTTTCTATAAAAATCAAATAATACTTTGTCTTCTGCTTGTTTAATGATTAAGATGTCTAGAAAGGGAAGTTCGTTGTGTATTGGGACCATATGCAAATTCATAAACTGGTTCGTATAATTCAGGCTATGCGTCTAAACAAAAGAAATATCAACTCTATGTGATCAGTTTTAGAACAGTTGGTCAAAAGGTCGCCTTTTCAGATTTGTCCGTGTACCGTCAGTCGGGGGCAGCTATGGAGAACCTATGCTGACTCATCTTGTTGATTATAAATTTTGCCTTATAAATGGCAAGGCTTAAAACTGTCTTGCAAAAACAAGTCTTCTGCAGGAGAAATAGCTGCTTCTAATGATGCATTTGCACCTAATGATATTGCATTTCAACTAGCTGGAATATCACAATGCTTTACTTGAATTATTAAGTTTTTCGATTAAATGAGAAGAATCGATGTGATTCTTCAGAAGTTAATTAAGCACTTTAAAGAGAAGTATGTGGGGGGGAGGTATGTAGCATAATGGCATGCTCAGGTGGTGTAATAACGGACGTAAGGGCTTGTCTGTTTTGCGAATTTTTGGTAAACAATACAAACTAGATGCAAAAGGATGCAGAGATTTTAGTTGATTTTGTCAAAATGATGGCTGATATTTTAAAGTATAATTTTGTTTGCATTATTACATGACAAACATTTCCTGCGTTCTCCATATTTACCATAATATCAATTTTTAGAATGTAGACGTTAAGAAAGTCAATCCAGCAGATATTGCCAAGTTGAAGATAGAGCCTCCAGTAGCTCAGTCGGTAATCACATTTTCCATTGATTAGAACAGCGTTTCCCAAACTATGTTCCGAGGAACACTGGTGTTCTGCGGAAAGTGAATAAGTGTTCCGTGAAAAATTATCAAAATTAATATGAGCCTGGAATGGTTTTAAATACAGCGACAAGTTCAAACATGTTTGAAAATCAGGCGTTCCTCACTTTGCGTGTGGATTGTGCTATTAAGGCCAGCGCGCGTTGGCCTTGACTCAGCCGCCCGTGGTTGTCGACACCTCCGAGCACGAGTGATGTATGGCGGTATCTATTCTAGGAAACGTGCGGTCACAAGCAAGGTCAATGTGATGCGATGCGGCCCGGCACGTCTGTAGTGTGCGTTGTCGCATTTTTGCGACAGCCTGCTGCGGCGATAGTGTGCGCTTAGCTTTACATTGAATGATACTTGACTCTAACCAAGGTGTTCCGTCAAAATTTCAGGATTTGTGAAGTGTTCCGTCGTAGGAAAAGTTTGAGAAACCCTGGATTAGAACATGTGGGTTTTCGAGTCCTATCCAGGACGTGAAGAGCCTTCATCAGGGCTTTTCAACTGAAGGTGATTTACCCTGTCTCATATGAGATGGCACGGTTTTTTCTCCAGGGAAATCGGGTTTCTATTTCCAAAGACAGAACGTCGACCAGAGAATACACATAGATTAGCGGCACATCAGAATTTGCAGAGGTATTAAATGCCTTATAATAATATTAATTAGGTTTCTATGAAATCAAATTACTGAGATGTGTAATAGGCCAGTGATACAAAAACGTAAGGAACAGTATCACAGGAGGTATTGAATTGCTATATAGTTATTTAGATAACGTTCTCCGCTGAAGAAATTAATTCCGATCTAATAGCTTATATACGTTATAGGAATACGAGGTAATTTACTTTTCCATATATCCGTTTTATTTTGCTTTGGAAAACCAATATTTTTTTAATCTTTTAAAATTTGGAATGAGCAAACAATCTGTACGAATCATGTGATAGGTGAGTAAGTTGTAGAGCAAGATTATTTTACATTTAAATTTTCTTAGGAGAATGCACCTGTTTCTTTATTTCCATTCATTTAAAATGTACAGGGAAGCTGTTTCATTTTAAGTAATTTATCTCAAGGATAGGCCATAGATCATATAAGAATAAGGTACTGGGTATGCTCTTGTTAGAATTATTTCACCTCATACAAGAATTGATATTTTTCTGTTTCTGACAGATTCGATTACGACCTGAAAAACATTGCAAAAGTTTTTAAAGTTGTTTCGCCTTCATTTCTTCATCTAATATGCTTGTCATATGCTTTCACTGAAGAAATGCAGAATGAGTTGCGTAGTTTATATTCCGTGATTGACATTTTAATTATCAATAGACAGTAAATATTTTTTTCTTCTTGAAAGTTCAATCTGTTATTGAAACGAGCTTTTAATGTCTTTTTATTCAATGCCTCCGGTACTTCTGATGAAGAAGGGAGAAGGGGCAAGAATCTCTTCTTCATTACATGGTACGTTACATTATGTAAAAAACGTTTTGTATAGGTGGAGGATTATGTGGTGTAGATGGTGGATTGTATGGAGTAGATCCCCTCCCGCGATGAGTCCTTAGACTCCTTGCAGGTGTCATGTAATATAATAATAATACGAAAACAATAAATAAAATTTGCATTGATGACTGCTCAATGCAAATTGTGAAACAATCTTGCTGTAAACAGAGCATGCACAACGTTCCCTTCTTCATTGTGGTCTATTTTTCAATATAGTGAGGTATAATTAATTCTTCTTATTATTACTATTCCTTCCCTCCTCTTTTTACCTTGCGGTGTTGAAAATCTTTCTACATAAACCGCTACTGTATCGAGGATAAGATGGTTAGTCCTATGCCTGAGGTATAATTTCTAGTACTTTAAAAAACAAAAACAAAACAAAAAAAAACGAAAAGAAAAGAGTCATGCAAATTCTTCAAAATTGTTTGGTGATACTTCAGAGAAATTTAAAGCTATTATATAAGTAAAGGCACTTCTCACAAGTGCTCATTTAAATAGGAAGAATTAAGCTATATTGGTAAGATACATCAACTATAAAAGTGAACATTCAACTACGAGGACGGGGGTCTGGGATGTTTTGATCAACACCTAGAACAAAAATGATATTAAGGTAAGTATATAATGACAAGAAAGAACATACGAGGATATAAGAACATAAGTTACATTCATAACTTTGATACTGGTATGTTCTTTCTTGTGGTTATGTCAGTTGCTTTAATATCATTTTTGTTCTGGTTGTTTATCAGAAATTTCGAGACCCTCCCCCCTCGTATAATTAACTTGGATATATTTGACAATACTGTATATTTCAGCACGTTGCAACATCACTGGAAGTTGAACCGTTTGTTTCCATAGAAAATAGCAGAAAAAAAAAGAAATGTTTTAAACACAAATACATATTTATTTACATTTTCATTCGTCAAACATAATTAAATAGATACTCAATGCTTTTTATTATTTTATTACTTATTTATACCCTTTTAGTGCCTGCTACTTTCCTGCCTGTTCTAATAGTTTTAGTATCTGAACATTCGAGTTCCAGTTATAATGCCTGTAGGTTGCTTACTGGCTCTTGAGATACCGATGCAGACACTGCATCGGTATCTCCAGCTTCATGCAAAGTTAATGTCGAGGCGCCAGTTTCTACTTCTTCCTACTTCGCAGGAAAACTTTCGGAAACAATTTCGTCTAAAATATTTGCACTCTCATGTTCCCTCTCGTCCCAAATTTTACTGTGTTCACTGTATAACTTTAAGCCAAGAGACAATGAGAGCTACGTGCGTTCACTTAATCCTCAGTGACTCTTGAAAGGTGAAGGATTGTTTGAGACAAACTTAACCATTTCCTGACACTGTTACCATGGGAACGACTAATCTACCGACCTCTACTCTTCGTGTACTTGATCCAGATGCTATTCGTGGTTAGGTACATGAGCACAGGCCTCGTGATTCCAAGTTGCCACACGCTGGCGTATTGCGAAACATACAATGAAACAGTATAAAAATTATATATATATATATATATATATATATATATATATATATATATATATATATATATATATATATATATATATATATATATATATATATATATATATATATATATTTAATAAACAGATTCATTGAGCTAAATTATTTGCATTTTTAATATATTACAAACATAAGCATAAAACGTTTTCAGAGTGAAATAAGAAGCCAGAATATACCCAAGAAATAGAAGGTACAGATTATTCAAATGAATTTTTAATAATTTCAATTTCACTTGACTTTAATTCATGGAAATCCCAAGGACACTCCTGATTATTAAAAATTAATTGAAGCACTTGTAAATGGAAACAAATGAGAAGCAATAAAAAGTATTTTTGTGGTGATATCCAGCTTACAGATAACTATTATATGTTTAATTTTTTCTCAGAACAATTTCGCGATCAACTTCTGATAGTTTTGAAAAAAAAAACAAAAAACAGCAGGTTACTTTATTGAACTGCTACAACAAATATCGAGCTCTACACATTTAAAATAAAAACCGAAGTAAACGCTTCTAATAATTTAATAATTTAATTCCTAAATGTCATTAAATATTTTAATTTAATGACATTGCATAAAAAATCAAGTACACGAAGAGTAGAAGTCAGTAAATTAATCGTTCCCATGGTAACACTGTCACTTTCTCTAGCATTTATGCAAGAACTGCATTCTATGAATTTTTGAAATATAGAGTAATTCTACATGTACCTAAGTACGTTATTCATAAATTTCTAGTACAGCGTGCAAACACGTTGGGTGGTAGATGTTATAGTATTTGGGATGTCGGTCAAAACAACTATGGCTATGACAATAGTGCATTAGACAAGTATATGATGTCTTCTAATTGAGCTGATCTTCTTCTTGACGACGTAGCTGTGTTTTGCGGAATGAAATACATGAGATTCTAGAAGAAATACCCTGCCACCTTTATGTGAGACTGACTAATGCACCTTCAGGTGCAAAGCTCTTATAAATGTTCTTGGCGACATGGAGGATTCGAACTTAATCAAAAGGTGTTGTCAATATCGATTGAACTACAGAGGATCTGCATGGTAATAATCGTTTTCGAGAGCAATTAGTCATTGCTGACTTGTTCCAGAGACAAGATTGCTTCTGAAATGTCGAAATTTTTCTTTAGTAAATGATGACTGGATAATAATAATAATAATTTTATATACATTTGTTTATATTTAGAGCGTCATGTTATATACAAAATCATTCCTTAAAGATCAGTGTGAGAGTTTGTATCAGAATTATCAGGAAAACGCCTCTGATAAGAAGATGGTGGTGATTTCCCCCCCCTCCAAAAATCAAATCCACAAATGTTACTTGTAAATTTAGATCGACAGATGCTACTTTATATGCACATAATTTAAACATGGCATATCTTATATTTATTTGTTAATCTCGTAATTCGTACGTCATACAGTTTGGTCATACATTTTCATGTGCGAAAATGTGTGTTAAAATATAACATCTTACTGGTAAGATGTTATTCTTACTCGTTGGATATTATTGCTCGTTGGATAAGCAACTGCAAGTCAAGATTGGAAAATCTGACAAGTTAAACGGGAGTCATTATTAAGCAATTTTAAGACAGCAATAACAATCTATGGATGCATTTTATTTAAAAAATTGATTTTTAGTCGGTTATTGCTCCATCTCACATTTTGTGTTTATTAAATTGCACTATTAAAAATATTTTGTTGTACTCATGCATTCGCAAATTTTCGTACTTAACAGGCAAGCGGAAATAGTCTACAGTTAGTTGGTATCGCAAAATATCAACTTATACCTATTTATTGAACAATAAACCAGTGAAACAGAATTAGAGAGCTAAGTATAAATAAGCGAGATATTTTTCTTTCATTTTTGGATTTTCCGGCAGAAATGTCTTCGTGACACCTGTTGAGTCAGCAGAAAACTATAGTAATATTTCCCACTTACCGCTGGTATAAGATCACTTTACTGTAGGCCTGAATTGACTTGGCAAAATCTACTCGCCAGAGATTAGCGGGTTAGCCTATTTGTTGAGTCTTCTTATGCTCATTGATAGGTATAGCTACAAGTATGGGAATAACTATATGAAGGCGAGTTACATGGTCGTGAGTCTAGTGAGCCTAACACCTAAGAGGAGAAGATATTATATATTATTATTAATATTATTATTATTATTATGATGATTATTATTATTATTATTAGAGCCCTCCAAGGGCTAATCTCATCGAGTGAGACCATATATCACCCACGCTAGCTACATACCATCTCTTAAACTCATTCGTACTAGATGCACTCGCCGATTCAACAGATAAGCTCATCTACTCCCTTCCTGTGAGAGACAAAGTTTAGCTTTCACCTCTTTCTTAACTTCTACGGATGCTCCTTGTTCTCTCTTCACCTTCCATACAACGAAGCATTTCATCATCCGGCCACAAATGAACATCTCCTGTCAAGTCCTTCCCGATGTCATTACTGTATAGATTGGACGACAATAATCCACGGACAGATTCCTGATTAAGAACACTGATCGTCTTAAACCTGAAAATCTCTTATCCCCCACATACATTTTCTTATACCTCTCGTCCAGAACCCTTTTATCCAAGTCAACTGTTCATATTTCAATCCCATAGTTCACTAGTTTATGCAACAGCCTTTCACGTGATATCCTATGAAATGTCTTAGCAAAGACCAGCAATATCGTGGTGTATCATTCCTCTTACCCACCTCAGCCATAATATTATTATAAAATATGAGCAACCTACTCAGACATGGCCTCCTTTCAGTAAACTCATGCTGTTCCTTGCTTATCTATAAATCCGTTCTATATGCAAGTTAGTACTAATTCTAAAATTGTCACTAGCACCATTATTACTCCAGCGATATTGATTTATAGGTACGTAGTAATACACATCAGTTTATTTTTCACCACCCTTGTACTAAGGAACTATTATTCATTCCATTCATTCCTATAAGATCTTTTAGAGATATAACTCAAATTATACAACATGGTGAAGGACATAAACCTGTTCAGCTGAACATTCGTTTAGCATACGTGCCGATATCCCATCACAGCCTATTGCAGAATTCTTATAGACTTTAAGTAACAATCTCTAAATACCTCTGTTTCTTTTATCCAATGTAGTAGCACTATGTGGCATGTTTGCATGCATGCACCCAGTTGATAGGTCTTAGCGAATGGAGCAATTATTATTTGAACAATCTCATCTGCGTCTGACACACCGTCTGCATTTAGTAGAGCTACTCTTCCACAGTCCTTTTTTATTTTCATCATAACGATAAAATTCTTCTGGGTTGCCTTTAATCTGCACAGCTAATTTCTTTTCATATTCCGACCTTGCTTTCAGTACGACACTCCTAACCTTTCTAGCCTGAGTTTTATATAATTCATAAATCCTCTCATCCTTATTCAATATATTCTTTCCGCATCATCTTGTTCTTCTTATGAATATTCATGCATTTCTTCCTTAACAAAGTTACACTTCCATTTCTTTCCCACCATAGGATGAGAGAGAAATCGAAGTGTAACCTTATTTAAGCAGATTTTCAAAGCTTCCCATGCATTGCCGATATCCTTCCTATTCGATGACTGATATCATGGGACCGAACATAGTTCCCCCTTTAGTTGTCATAATTTTCAACTCTTTCTTTCTTTTTTAAAAATACAAGTCTCATAAACTCAAGGATCTGTATAAGTTTGTCCAGACCAGGCTTTTACAAACACCAAAGTCTGCGGTGGGACTCGAACCCACGACCTGTTGGTTACAAAGCGGGTATGCTACCCACTCTGCCAGCTTATATCAGTGCAATCTTTCCCAATTGGAACAGCCATATACTTGGATACTTCTGGTCCCGCATACCATCACTGTATCCTTCCTGACTGTGCTGTACTGTGATATTATATCAGGATGGTTCTTCTCCTCAGGTTGTCGATTAATCCTGCATTAACTACCGTCAACTGGCGTAGCTGGAAAAGAAATTCATCCGAAAAGGAAACTTTTCCCTGTCTTCAATGTTCAATAACATCTATCACTGAACATCGAATGTTTACGCCTAATCATCGATGATTAGACAAACATGATTACATTGATTAGGCGTCTAATTTAGAGTCTATAAGGAGCATAGGTTGGATTATGATCTGAGAAACAATTATTCGTACCTGGGTTATATTCCAAACAAGAATCGCTATTTTATTTTTAGTTTATTGTTTTCTAAATCTGCTAAGTAGGTATTTTAGAAGAGAATTCATATATAGCACTGCTGTAGGATAATATTATGATGACTATGATATTATGATATATTAAGATAATATCATAGTGACAATAATATCATAATAATATATCATAACGACGCCATACTTTCGAAATTATCATTAATGAACTATTTTTAAATGCCATTCTATTTATCAATTGTGTCTCCGTAGTTCAGTCAGTTCGATGGAGCCTTTTGGTTGGAAAGACCTGGATTTGAATCTCCCGTTTATAATGCGAGGATCAGAGCTTTTCAATCCAACGTAAGTTAGCCGGTCTCATACAGAGTAAAGGATTTTTTTTCTCCTAGAAATTCTGGTTTTTCTTTCTTGGAAAAGGGCAAATCGGTCCCTTAAACAACCCCACACAGAAACAGAATATCATTTGACAAAAACAAACCACTCCCCCCCAAAAAAAAGGAAGGTAGTGGGGAACCGTATCGTTCTATAATCACTTTTCCCTCGTAAAGTAGCATGCTACCCCACCAACTGCTAAGTTATGGAAAACACACACATTTAACGATTAATCTGTTCATTGGGGGAAAAATAAAACAGTGACTTTGAAACTTCATACTATATAATTCGTACTTTCTTTTTCTTCCAAGGAGGGGAGGGAAAGAGTAAGGAATAGCATCAGGAAGTTATGTGCCCTGCTTATAAATCGCTTTCCTGGACTGATGGAATACTTATTCGCCGTCCTTTAATTTCCCTATAACTGCAGGTTAAGCATATTTTGCATTAGTCTGTTTTAAATCAATCATTCTTTACTTTTGTTCCAATTCCCTTTTTTTTTTTTTTTCATTTAATATCACACAATATCCAAAGCGGATGGATATATTAATGCACTGTTAGATGAAATATGGAGATTATTAAAAAAATATGAATTGTGAATGCGTAATAGAAGGGGGAAAGAGAAAGAATATTGTAATAAATTGAATTCGGCCAAATAAAATTAAAATAAGGAAATTTCGTATTATGAATCGTGAATTTTTACACAAAGAACCTTAATCCAGAATATGAAACATAAAACAAACTGACTTTGATATCAGGAAAGAAATGCAATATTTCGATGGCTTAGCTAAACGCATTTTTTAACGTAATTATAAAAAAAGTAAATTTCGAATGAATGAAGAGGGGAAATATTTTTTCATGTTTAATGAATTGCTCAAAAAAGCTGAATATGAATTTTAAGTAAATTAATGCATTGAAATATGGAAAGAAGCACGCTATTGTATATCCTTAATATCTTTACCAGACTTATTTTTGCTGGGAGCACAGTTTCTTTCTTAAAGCTAACTTTTATTATTTTGTCCAATCTTTTTTTCTTAATCTTCTTTTCATATGATTATTAAATGGTTGGTTGTTTATTAAAGTCAGATCAATGTCTGAAAAGTTACAGCTACTTGTTTTAACTACTTGGCACTATCAGTTGTAAAGAATCTGCTAACTTGTCGAAAGTTTTTTTTTTTTCCTTTCTTTTTTTTCAGGAAGTCGCGTTTGTGATGAAGTATTAGCTGGGTCCAGACGTCACTTCGAGAAAGATATAGATTACATAATAATTATACCTTTCACACAATATCTTCCTGAACTCAGTTTTCTTCTATGGAGAACTTCGATTGGTTTGTTTTAGCTGATATTTTTCACTACATAACGAAGTAGAAACAGTTGTTGCTGGAAAAACAACAACAACAACAATAATAACAACAACAACAAAAAAATACTTTCCAGGATATGAATATTCGAACTCACGTAAAGTTTTTTTTTTCATACACAGAAGCAAATAAAGAAAAAAATTGCATGGAAAATTGTTCTTTTTTCTTGCACATATAATGCAATGTGCGTGTGTGTAAACATTCAAAACTGTTATATGGCCATGAATTTTAGTACCTAGTTGCCACTTTATAATTATTCTTATTTTTTGTTTAAATATATGCTCATTTAATTTTAAGGTCGCTTTTACATAAAACAGTTTTAGCACACGGAATAATTTAAATAAAAATATACTATTGATCCCGCTAATTGCTAAAACAAATTTCATGTCATTGCAGTTGCTTAGTTTGTAAATTATGTTTTCTAAATTACTTTAGAAAATGCTCAGTTATTTAGTATTGTTTATCTCACATGTTGTAACCCTGATGAGAGAACATAACAGACTTAAGAATTTGCATTTTATATTCACTTTTATGTTCGATAACTTTAAAGGTCGATTTGTTTGAAATTATGAAAGATAAAACGAATGAATAATAAACTTACTGTGAAAATAATGGTTATTACAGTCTTTGGTTATGGCATGGGTATATAATTCTCCCAATTGGGTGGAGTCGCATAATTTTAATTAAAGTTATATTTAAAATACAAATCGATTTAAATGGAAAATATTATTGCATTATTAAAGTAGATATTTAAATTAAAAATAAAAAAAAACTTCTAAATAAATATAGTTTTAAAATTAATAATTATGTTGACATCTGGTACTAGCTAAATATTTACTGCGGTGCAATATTAATTGACTGACCGGTGAGAAACAGCATAGAGAGCTATACCGTTTCTCATTGGTCTGTTTCTCTGCATTCTTACTAATGCAGATCTATGGAGAACTTCGACTGGTCTGTTTCAGGGACGTTTTAGCATCATAAAGCAAGTTATATAATTTTGTTGTATTTGAAAGTAGCAAAAGATGGAAAAGCTATAAAAATATTACGTCACTAGCAAAATTCTACAGAGAAAATCTCGAATTCACAAATTTAGTAATAACGTTGGTACTTATAAAGTTTGCACGAATCCCGCTTACCAAGTTACAGATTTATTTTGAGGATTTTATACCACGCACTCAACGTGAGAGATCTGAAAACACGCCCTACTTTTCCCATGATGCATATTTCTCATATTTACTGCTTTTTCCCAAGACATGAGTAGTTCCCATGGCACTAAGAACGCACATCTTTATCTACGAACGCGGTACAGTCACTGGCAAATGGGATTTCTTTTGAAAACGAAATGCGAATATTCTTGCGATACGAGACAAGCAAAAATTCCAGAATTTAAAATGAAATTCAGTTTTGTCATTTCTGATGTTTTAAGAGGATTGCAAAATTCAAGTACATTTAGTTTTGAGCTTTAATGTTAGACACTATTGTCAATTCTTAAAAATGCATCAAAATTCTTGCTCAGAAGTCTTGAAAACGGACAAATAGGCGATCCACCTATTTGTCCGTCTATTTTTTTTTTTTGTGTTTGTTTGGAAAATCGAATAGACCACCATTATTGCATTTCAAAATAATGAAATTAGTTTGCCAAACCTGAGCAATGCACTCAGGATAGATAACTGCGTCATATATTCTCTGAGACCATATGTTATCGCATGTGCCTAAGCAGTATGGGTGGTACTCTGAACAAGATCAAGATCAAGATAAGATAAGTAATCGTGACGTCATTGTGTGATCAGATGATTGATGTCATTGCATATGTGATGTCATGAGATTGGAATGTTTGGAATTTTTCTGGGGAACATATGTGTGCGTGACATCACGTTGTTTGTTTTGTTCACGTATGGAATTGTGGGTGATGTTTAGAGATAAGGACTCGTGCCGTAATTGGTGGGGCAGTTTAAACCAAATAGGGGTAGGGTGGATGGGGGAAGCGACATCAGTGTCATGGATGTGTGTTGTTATGAGATGGAGATAAGTAAATGGTTTGATTATGGGATTGTGGGTGATGTTTAGACATAAGATAGAGTATGGAATGTTTGGAATTTCGCTGGGGAGCCCCATCTGTCAGTGACATCCTGTTGAGTGTTTCGTTCGCGTATGGCCTTGTGGCTGTTGGCTAGAGATAAGGAAACATGACGTTATGAGTTTGGAATTTTTTGGGGAACATATGTCTCAGTGATATCACGTAGTGTGTTTTTGTTCATGTATGGTCTTGTGAGTGATGGTTAGAGATAAAATATCTTGGAATTTCCCAGGGTGACACACATCTGTCATTGATGTCATGTTTTGCGTTTGGTTATCAATAGTTGGCAGTACGAATTTTCCAATATAGGTTTGGGATATTTCATTCCTGTTATTAAGTATGGGAATTTTAGCTTTTATACATTTTTCTTGTCAATAGATGAGTATGGGAATTCTTAGTTTAGATTCGAGATAGTGGCAGCATTTAGACCTTTTCTGAATAATTAATTACAAACTATCATTATTGATGTCCCTCCCTCTCAAACACACACACACACACACACACACACACACACACACACACACACACACACACACACACACACACACACACACACACACACACACACACACACACACACAAACACACACACACACACACACACACACACACACACACACACACACACACACACACACACACACACACACACACACACACACACACACACACACACACACACACACACACACACACACACACACACACACGTTTTTCATGTCAATAGATAAGTATGGGATTTCTTAGTTTAGAGTCGAGATTTTGGCACATTAAAAAATAAATAAATAAACGGAGATTTTAATGGATTACAAGAAGTTTTGTATGTAGTCTAGAAAAATTCTAATGATAATTTAGACTAACTTACATTCTCTCCAGAATGGATCTTCTGAATGCCAATACATATTGCAAAATAATTGAATTATAACCATATATCCACAGCACTACACAAACACAAAACACAGGGGTCGAAAGAACGAAATTTCTGTAAATAACCTGTAAAGCTTAGTTGACTTTTGTTCCCTTGGATTTTCTGTCTGTTTGGCACTCTTCATTAATTTCATTTGCACTGGGATCATGCTATGTTTTTTTTCCCACAATGGTGAGTGTAAACTCAACATGTCTTTTTCATGACTAATATCCCGCCAGTGACCGGCGGAGTTTTTGATATGGTTCTATATATATTCTATATATATATATATATATATATTATTTTATTTTATTTTTTTCAAATTGATTGGTTATTTTTCTCTATTTTACTTTTAAAATTCAGTTTAACTACATATTCTAACCAG